>NW_025799850.1:1272572-1377148 GCF_021613505.1 Equus quagga
TCTCCCTTCATTCTGTGAACTATTCTAGTATCATTTTAGTATATTAGTCAGAATTGAGTTCTGGTCACTTGATCCATTAGAGTTCTGATTAACACATTCTTCTCTACCTTGTGAAATCTTACTCACCATTTATCAAATGTCAACTGTCAACTCTACTCATTCAACAAATATCTATTTAGTACCTACAACATTTCAGGCACTGTGATAAGCACTACAGATACATAGACAACAAAGACGTATACTTTGCCCTCAAGTTGCTTAATCTTCATAGATATTCTTGTGTCAAGATCATTCTCAAAGAGGATATTAAGTGCTTGAGAGAGCTGTGGAAATGGAGTGATGAAAGAAAGTAGGAAGCTATTTACTCTAGACTAGGATGAAGATTTAGAGGCAAAGGAACAATTTCTCAAATGGGATGATGACTGAGGGTATGCAAGGACAAATAGAATTTGGCCAGGGAGATTCTAATCAGGGAAGTAACTGGATCAGCTATGTGTTAAATTACCGGGACCAAACAGGGCTGAAATAAACTCTACTTTGAAAACTTTGATTGACACTTGGCTTCATCACTAAGGTAGGAACTATAGAAAGAGAAAAGAAGCAGCTGCTTGTGAGAGAAAAGAAGATAAATTATGGACACAATGAGTTTCAAGTACCTTTGAGAAATTCAAATGGAGATAGCACGAACTTTGATATATGGGCTGGAACTATATTTTTTAAAAGTGGCTTGGCCTAAAAATATATATATTAAGGAGTTATCAACATATAGATGACAACTGGAGCCATGAAAGTGAATGGCATTGTAAGAAGAGAACGCAGAGGAGAGAAGAGGTACAAAAATGGAACCCTAGGGAACACATCATGCAGTGAAAACCAGTAGAGGAGAATTTCAAGAAGAGAGTGGTCAATAATTCATACCCAGAGAGAGCACATAAAGTAATATTAGTACTAAAACGTGTCCTTTGATTTCAGCAACAACCTTGACAACAGCAGTTTCAGTTTGTAGAATATGATCATATGGATTGAATAATGAATGTGAGGTGAGCAAGTGTGGATGGAACTGTAAACTGCTGTTGCTCTTTTTGAGACGATTAGTTATCAAGGAAAAAGATCAGGTAGTACCTAAAGTCTTTGTTGTATGGTTTGTTTATTTAATATAGGATAGACACTTGAGCACGTTTATATGCTTAGAAGAAGATCCGTTAAATTAAAAAACAGATGAGTTAAAGAAAACAGGGAAAGAATACTGAAGATGAATATGATGTCAACAGGAAACAGATCAAGCTGGATTCAGCCATTTCTCTACCCTAAACCTTCCACAGTCTACAAAGCCCTATGTTGCTTGGTCCCCAACTCCCTCCCAGCTACAGTTCTTCTTCTGTGCCCTCTGTTGTTCACTCCACTTCAGACACACCAGTCTCTTTACTGTCCCCAAACATGCCAAGCACACTCCAGCCTCTGAGCTTGTGTACTTTCTCTTTACTGCTCCTAGAAAGTGATTCACTTACCGGAAGCATGGCTCATTCCCTAATTTCCTTTGAGTCCCTCAACAAATATCACCCCATAAGTGAGGTCTTCCGTGACCACCTAGTATATAAAGTAGCAAAAACTCCCTTGTTCCCAACACTCTTTAGCCCTCTTAACTTGCTTTATATTTTTCCATAGCTCTTATCACATTCTGACATATCACAAATCTGCTTGTTTATTAGCTTATTGTCCGCCTTCTTCTCCTAATACGTAAACTCCATAATGAAAGTTAAATTTATTTTCAATATTTTCAGTATTTCAATATTTCCAGTGTCTAAACAGTGACCAGCACTTGATTGGTTCTCAAATAAATAGCAGCTAGACAAGTAAATGAGTTAATGAGAAGGGTGTTTCAGAGAGTATAAACTAGATTAGAAGGAAATAAAGCCCCAGGGGAGTGTCATATGAGGAGAAGCAAAAGAAATAGAGAGGCCAAAGAGCAGACTTCCGAGAAGTAAGACTCTAAGCAACCTAGAGATAAGGAGTTATAGTCAGAGCTCGGAGCACAGTGAAGATTTCAGAATGTATACAGTCGTGGACGATGCCAACATCCACAGTGGGTCCTGGGGAGTGGACACCTGCAGTGTGGGGAAGGAGAAGCTCTTTGGAGTTCGGAGAACCAAGAGGTTCTTAAGCTAAAGTGTTGGATGTGTCATGGTCAGAGTGGTGGAAGTTTCCAGGAGTAATGGCAGACAATGAATACCACTCCTTAGTGAACCAGGGATGTCCAGGGAATAAGAGGTGAAGCGGAGGATGAGGGCGAAGAGTTGCGGGATGCAGCCGCACAGGAAAGAACTGAAGCAAAGTAGGGAAGAACGGCCTGGATTTTCTAGAAAAACACAGCCTGGTGATATAAACAGCTAGAGGACTGATAAGACTAAAAGTTTCTTGTTTTGTTTTGTGTTGTTTTACCATGGTGAGCTGTGGAAAACCTTTTAAGTTTCAAATAAAAGAAAAATGAAGTATTTTCTTGGTTCCCCTATACAATGGAACCCAAAGATACCTCACTGTAATAGAGTTTGACTCTACTTTTGATGTTTGCTGACAGCTTTTAACTCCCTCCTGCCCTTGTGACCTTCATCTGGGTAAGCTGATAAGAGAGCCTGAGAATGCCTTCCTTTGGTGCCGGCAGGAGATTCAAACCAAGCCAGCCACCGCCCGCGCGCATCTTCCCTCTGTCCAGCCTCACCACAAGCCACAGTAAGAACCCCACACCAGTTTCCTGGCCTTACTCTCACAAGCCATTTTCTGACCAGCTCGGGAAGGCCACCCTGCTCTCCCCTAGAAGCCTCACTGTGTAAGTAATAAACATTTGCACGTCCTCTGTGTGTGTGGCATCCTCAGTCCTGACATCTGACCCAAATTCGGGGGGGATGCATCCTGTCCACAGTGTGCCTACAAAACTCAGTGACTCAGGATACTTTCAGAGAAGCCCTTGCTGATCTCATAAGGCAGAATTAGTCACTCCTCACATTATGCTTTCATTTATGTTTATTTATATGTTGAGTGCTCACTATAGCCTAATATTTATTATAATTGAATGCACATATAACTCTTACTCTCATTAAGATTCTTGAGGGTAAAAATTATATCTTATTTATCTCTATATTCCCTGGAACTTTATGTAAGAATGCTTAATAAATATTTGATTTATTGAAATTTTCAGGAGCTACAGGGGCAGAGTGGCATTCCTTTGGGGAAATAGAAGTTTCCGTTTTTATCTGAAGCTTTAAAAACACCCCCTAAATGTATTCTGTCTGTCCTGGGCTCTCAGAGCTCTTGATAGAGGTCAAATCATGATATAAAAACACCAAAGCACAATATAAAGACCACTTTAAAAAGATCAATTCCTTCCAAGGCGCTCCCACTCCCCTTATGGAATCACTAAACAGAAGGCTTGGTTGAAGATCCCTGAAAGTTCATTTATTTTCTGTAAGAGTTATGAGAACGCTCATAAAACCAGTTTTGAATAGAAACCCACCCATATGCTTTATGCTGTTTTTCAGGCAGTTAGCCTAATTAAGCCTCCTAGGCAGGTTACGGTCCCCCTGTGGAAACCAAATTGAGTTTAAATACAGAATTATCTCAAAATCTACGAGCTTTTGATTGATGCCCCAGTTAATTTTGACAACTGAAGTGGCTTCCAGCTTATCTTCACTTTAGGAAGATGAATAATTATGGAAATGACCTCATTAACTCTTTGATGCCAGTCATTGGAATTTATGAAAGTTATTATGCCTAAACCTGAGGCCTAGGAGAGAAAAATAATCAGTCTATTGGGCATATTTGCTTCAAATTTTTGCCTCGCTCCACTCCACTGTCATACCCACAGGCACTGACAGAAATGTCAAACTGTGTGTCCAATGACACAAGAGGAGATTAAGAAAAAAATCTCCATTCAGATAAAGATGGCTCTCGCCAGCACCAGGACCCCTAACATCTCAAGATTTTTTTTTCATCTCAGGTTAGCGGCAGATTTTATCCCCTGTATCTTCACATCATCTCAGTCGGGAGAAGCAAGCATTCAATCATCATAACAGAATCTTTACTCTGAAGAAGGGGGTACATTATGAACCATCTAAAAGAAAAAAAAAACATAAATAAATGCAATTTGGAGGATAAGAAAATATTTCTTAGAGTTCATTTCAACTAGTCATAAAAAGAGAGAGTTAGATTAGGAACTTAACTTACATGGTGCAACTGAGGTTATGCAACCAATGTCTTCTCAGTTCGCCAAGGTTAAATTGCTGAACATCTTCCGTATATTTTGATTCATCCTTAACTCCCTATGAATAAAGATTAGACCATTTTACTTTGTGAGAAAGGAAGGTGTATTGAGGGTGAAAATGATTTAAACAAGAACTCTCACACATCACATATTATCTTCAATTTTCTCATTTAGGTAATAATGTCGATAATGCTACCCAGAGAGGTCCAGGAATGGTCTCAGGTGACTTTAGGGCATGTGAAAGTACTTTTTGAATAGAAAATTACTAATTCAATATTTTTATGTAGAACAAACACTGGTAGATTTGTCCTTTAGATGCTTGGATCCCTGAAAGTGCATAAAATTTGGAAAAAAGGTTTAAAAGATCCAGAGCCTTGCAAACTTCATTCTAAGAGCAAGTCACTTACCCTCTCCAAGCCTCATTTCTAAAGAGAGGTCAGGATGTTATGGTCACTGTGGTAGACTGCAAACATGGTCTAGATTTTTGCTCTCCCCATATCCATGCCTCTTGTCCTGGTGGTGGCTTCCCACTCAACCTCTGGGGTTTGGGGCTTTAAGACTTGACTTGTCCAATAGAGTAACACAGAGTAATGATGTGCCAATTCTGAGCCGAGTTCTCTAGAGACCTTGCATGCTTCCATTTGCTCTCTTTCACCCCTGTCATAATTCTGAGAACATACCCAGACTGGCCTGCAGTAGGATGAGAAAGATGTGGAGCAGAGCTCAGTTGTCCACCTTGCCCCAGCCCAGTCCATCCCAGTTCAACCAAGAGCCAGCCAACACCCAGCCACGTGAGCAAGCCCAGCTAAAATCAGCAGAGCTGTCTAGTTGTTGACCTCAGATTCGTGAGCAAGTAATGGCTATTATTATTTGCCATTGAGATTTTGCAGCTACTTGTTATATAACAATATCATGTGATAAAGACTGATACAGTCACCAACTTTCCAGGCAACATCACAGCATGGCTATGTATCTCAAATAAAACCATCTAAGTAAAGCTTGTTTTAAAAATCATAAAACTCTTTTCAAATGTATAATTGATAAAGTTATCTCGATGACCTATCATATTAAAAGTCTAGGTAAAAGTCTGCTATAGTTCCCTGACATATATACGGTACATATTTTATCAACATTTCATAGAGTGGTTTTCTACAATTTATTCACGTATGAAAAGTCCAGGAATATTTAAATTCCAAAATTCCAGTAAAATATAATAAAATTACCCAAGTGCTGCACAGTTTTTGCACTGGAAATAAAACACAATAATTCTAGAGGATGATTGCATCCATCTTACACCTCCTTAAGCAAGAGCGTGGTGTAGGTCATTCCAGACAGTTGTCCACCATTCTCTTTAAGAATCTTCTGGGAAGGGAGTCTACATCTACCTGTTGGTTATGTCAGCTTTTAACAATCCTTCCTTTCAGAAATATTTCCAACTCATCACTTAAATTTCTTCTGAATCCATCTAAGATACGTATTTTTTCAATTGCAAGCAAAGTAGAAATTAAAATGACTCATTGAATTCTCACTATAATTCTTTCACATCTCCTTCAGGGCAACTAGACTTCTTGTCTTTAGGCTTACCAGCAACTGATTTTATTTTCACTATGAGAACATGTATTCTAACATATGTATGTAATTATTAACCAGGAAAGCTTTTAATATTCTTTCATATAACTCACATTTCCACTTCTACAGTTTCTTATCTATAAAATGGAGATACAACACTTCCAAACTTGGAGGATTTCCCTCAGGGACACAGATATCCCAATATGCCCCTAAGCACACTCAATCTTTCAGTTTCATCAGCTTCCCAAGCACAGCACCTGACCTGACAATTATAGTGAACAGGATTCTCTAAACCAAAATAGAAAAAGAAAAATGTGTATACTCACAAGGAATTTGCTGGAAATTTTGGAATAGTTCTGGTGGCCAAATAGCAAAACTCAAGCCCCCTCCCACAGTCCTGATTCCTGGACCTCCCGTAAATGCTCGAGCAGAGGAGTAGACTGCATTCTCCCTCTGCTCTGATGCTTCCCCGTGTACTTTCAGGGCTGCTGATTGGTTGTTACTACCCCAAGAGCCATTTTTCTAGGAGATTATCCAATACTTTCAATGAGAGACTTTGCTTAACAAAGGCAAGGAAAATTAAATAGAATATTCCTTTGTTTTCAGTGCAGAGCATGGGATCAGATAGAGTTCTAACAGAAGATTGTTAAACAACTGTGTTGAACTGGATTAACCGGTTAAATGTCTTGCCTTATGTAAGACAGAGCACCTCTAAGAAACACCAGTGAGGACTGTGCTTCCACAAAAATATTTAACTTGCTTTGGGCAACAGTACAAGAATTCATAGAAGTAGTAGAATTGTGCTTTAACGAACCATACAGAACATCAAATTTGCTTCATCACATTAGAATTTCACTAAAGCATAGAATAACTACTGTTAGTACACAAAAAGGGATGCTGTTCTGGAGTTTGGATTGTTTGTTTTCTTTTTTTATTTTTGCTAAAATACATAGGGCAAACTCTTCTCCACTCCATCTCTTCTCCCTGCCTCAGTTCTTCAGGAAGTATTTGTAAGCAAACTCTGTTATATGCCCTATACCTAAATAAAATATCTGAAAAATAGCAACACCAGTTCCCATAACATTTGTCAGGGTTCAAGATTCCTATCTACATCAATATTTGTTAACACTTTCTTAAGTTCCAAACCTATATTTCCCAGGTCTGCCTCTGCTACTGACTAAATATGTGATTGTAGATGAAGACGTTTACCTTTCTGGGCTTTAGTTCCCTCATGTGTAAAATGAAGGCATTGAATGATGAAATAACCTTCATGATCCCGTACAACTTCAGTAGTTTGTAATTCCAGCACCACCTCAATGAACTGCAAGGTACGCCATACCCAAAACGATCAGAAATAAAGTTAGATGCTTTATAAAACTGATTATTCTCAAGTATTTCCAATTTTGATAGCAACCAGGGACCACTCAGTATTAAAAACTCAGAGTAATGGTTGATTTCTTATCCTTCTGTCAATTCTAAGGCCACGATGTCCCTCAAATGCCACTCTCTCTTCTCCTTATTCTTTGGAGAAGCCATGTCTTCATTACCCTTCCTGAATTAGTGAAATAGTCTCCTGACTTATCTATTTGCTAGCAGTTTCTTCAACCTCCAAACCATCTGTCACCTCAGTATCAAAGTCACCTCCTCAATCATAGACTTGATGAAGCTATTCTTACTACAAATGGTTCTTCATGTCCTTCAGGAAAAAGTTCACATTCCTCATCCTGGCATCAAAGGTGTCCCAAATGTACACCTACAGTGACATTTGTATTTCTATCTACTCCTCACCTTATATAGATTTCCATTCCCCAATCAGGGCGATGATGAAGCATCTAGTTTTCCATTGTGGTTGTGAAGATCAAATGAGACAATGCTTGTACACAGGCCTAGAACAATACCTAGTATAGGAGAGTGGTCAATTAGTGTTAACAATTGTTAGAATTACTCTCTATGCCCTGAACTTTCCACTCCTGCCTTTTCCCTGCCTCATCTGCCCTCCCTGGAAGAACCCTTCTCATTGTGTTCCCACCAGATGCAACCCTGCCTATCCTGAAAATCCAGTTCAAATACCTCCTCCTTTGTGAAGTCTTCCTCAAGGTGCATCAAAATTAATCTCCCCTTGCACTGTGTCCACAGCATCTCCCTTAAAAATCACTGTATCATCTTTCAGTATGCCCCATAATGTAGAAAGTTCATCCATCCATTCATTCATTCAACGAATATGTTTTGAGAGCCTAGTATGTAGGCCATATTGTTCAGGTTTTAAATATAAAGGAGTAAACAACAAAAAAAGTGCTGTCTGCTTTCATCAACCTCCCATTCTATTGCGGAGAAATGGATAATAAGAAAGTAAATATGTAATATGACAGGTGTTGTTAGCACACAAAGATGGGTTCTCCTACCCAATGCACATAAAAAAAGCCAATTATTATGGCATTGGCTTTTGAGAAAAGATTATAGCCTTATTGTGCAATCCCTCTGAAGGAGACAAGCAGCAACACTCTCAAATCTGTCTCCTCGATCGAGGGCTTGGGGCAAAATTTGTGGGATGAAGGGCAGGGTGGCCTGAAGTGTGGAGATGATTGGAGGAGAGAAGTGAGGTAATTGCTGATCTGCACAACTGTAGTCAAGCTTCACGGCTCTTCCTAGGATGCATGTTCACAAAATGGTGGGGTTAGCATGATCTGAAGGTGGAGTTTTCAGCCCCTTAACGTCAAAAGGGTCACTTAGCGGCCGTTTGCACAGGCCCAGTTGATGAGTTGGTGGTCTCAACCAGCCTCAACTGGACAAAGGGTCATTTCTCAGTTCCTCAAAAAACACTCTTAATTACTCTGCTGATAACATGGGGTCAATTGAACTGGTCTTAGAGGGCCCATGGTTACAGTGTCATAAAGTGTCCAGGGCAGAAGCGGAGGACCAACTCTATATAGTCAATCATGCCTTCCATATTGGAGGTTCCTTGTGTCCTGACACCATCTCATTCTCCTTTTCTCCCCCTCATCACCTAACACAGTGTTAGCTGCCATGTACAATGAACGTGTATTGGGTTGAACCTGAGTTTCTAGTGAAAACGTTTTAGGCAAAATGCTTAAACTTTCTGCTTCAATTGCCTTCTCTGAAAAAGAAATTAGCAATATTTATTTGCATGTTATTGGGGAGATGAAATGAGAAGTCCATAAAATACTGGTGTTTTATACTGACAATAAACAGGCTCTATCAGATGCTGTTGCTGTTTTTAACAAACATTTCTAAAAGTCTTGTAACCGTTGACTCATAAGAATATGACCTGGTAAAACATTCGCTTTAAAGACCATTTTGAAAATTTTTATCAGGATTCAGTAAGATATCATTATCCTGGGCCACCTGTGGAGATGTGGAAATGGTCTTGTAATATTAAACTATACGTTTTTATGGTATTTGTTAAAACTAGGTTCTACTCAAAAAATATTTAAACATTTCTAACAGATTTTAAGACAAAAAGGGATCAAAAAATTACTTTTTAAATGAGATATTTAAAAAAATAATAACCAAGTTCAGGAAGAGCTAGAGATATTAATGTAAATAGTAATAGAAAAGCCATCAGCCCAACTCAAGCGCTATTTATGATAAAAATGACCTTAAAAATCTCTAGCTCTAAGCCTCTATTTTGCAAGTGAGACCCATAGAGGAGAAGTAACTTGCCAAATGTATCACAAAGAGTTGGCAGAGTAAGTACCAAGCTTCAACTTCCAGCAGAATCCTTCAAAGAGAAGGAAAAAAGCTCAGCTTTCTCTCCCTTCTGACTGGAAAGGCAGCGAGTCTGTTGCCTCACGAAGGAGAATGATTTCAGTCCGCCACACTCTAAGACTTTTCCAAAGCACATGCATATATACTTCCACAGTCTCCTGCCTCTTGGTAAACGTGACATTAAAGAGTGACTTTCTATTATTACCCAAATGATCTGTTTGGGTGCTTAAAGGTTTCCTTGAACCTTATTCTTACATGGGACCATGGTGAACCAGTTTCATGACCAGCCCTTCATGCAATGATCCAGCACATGTTAATCAACTTTGTTATTCTTTATTCTTGCATTATGTATTATTGCATTTATTGCAATTATTCTTTATTATTGCATTACTAGAGACTGCTTCCCCCAAAGACCAGAATACCAGCACTAAAGGACAGAGACTTCTTTTTCACATAACACAGCCTTGAGAAGGAGCAGAGGGGAAAATGCAGTTTAATATAAATGCTGAATCGCAGATGAAAGAATTCAGGCAGATGCTGACAAAAGAAAAACATCCGAACGGGATAGGTAAGCAATAACCTGCATAAACACCATACTCACCCTGACAACTGAGCTCTCACACCTACTCCCAGGAGATTCAACCCCACGGAGGGCAGGAGGCAGACGTCTAAAGGGAAACTCTGTAACCAGCCAAGACAAGTTGATGAGACATTTTCAGAATCATCCTTGCACATGTAACACCCAAGATGTTTACACTCCTTCCTTTTTTAAGTTGTTTAGGGGTTTTATAATGAGGAAATATGAGAAACCACAAAAGTAATAAGCCTCGCGCCCATGTAGCTGTGAGGAAAATAAAATAAGGCCACCTCATAAAATTGATTCTTTATGATATCACTTCAAAAATATTATTTTGGGAAAGGTTAACTTGCATTTGTGTTTCTCTGAGCGAAATGAAAGTTGTTTTATGCTAAGAATATCAGCAATAATTACAAGCTAAAACAAATAATACCAGTTATAATATTTCCAATCATACAGTCTCAGCATCTTCGTCTCCACCACCCAGTCCTGGATGCTATCTTTTGTCTCATTTTCTGAGAGACTCCTACCTGCTCTCCCTGGTTCCAACGTTGTTCCGCTGCCTATCGAGCTTTTAAAGGAGAAGCAGATTACATCTTTTTCTGTTTACAATGGCTCCTCCTTCCTCTTAGATGAAAACCCAACACTTCTCCCTCGAGTAGCCAGGCCCTGATGGACCTGTTCCCTGCCTGTCCTTCCCTCTCGCTCCCCACTCTCCTGCCATGCTGTGCATTTTACTATTCTTCATACAGGCCACGTTCCCTCCCATCCCAGGGCCTTTACCCTCGCTATTCCCTCTGACTAGAACACTTTTCCTCCCAGGTCAATGCGCCTGTCTCTAATTCTCCTTAGTCCAGTCTCTATATAAATGTCACCTCTACATAAAGGCTCTCCCTCCTTGCCCCAGCCAGAACCACCATCTCAGCCTCCAGTCACCCTCCAGGCCGCACGTGGATTTACCACCTCAGCTGGGCTCTTCACCACCACTGCCCTCATCACTGTCTGATATTAGATTACGTACACATGAGTTCACTCATTGATCACGGGTCTTTCCTCTCCCTAAGTTGAACAGCAAGCAGCAAGGACGCGTCTTATTCAAAACCATCTCTCCAAAGTCCAGAATAACGCCTGACACATAACAGATACTCTATAAACAGTTACAGAATGAATCAATGAACAATAATAATAATTTAGTATCTACTATCGGCTGACTGCTTTCTTTGTAATATTTTTAATCCTAAACACAAAAATAACCCTGCCACATAAGGATTATTCCTATTTTCTTATCTAGGGAGAAAAGAGTTCAGAGAAGTTGAGTAATCTTCCCAAAGTCATAAAGATACTAAATGGCTGAGCCAGGATTGGAATCCTGAAAATTGAAATCCACATCTCTCAATTCAAAGGCCTACTTTCTTTCTGTTACACAACACAATGTTTTGAAGATATCAATAAAATTAACACTAATAATAGGAAATATTTATCAGGTACTTACCAAGTGCCAGACACTGCTATAAGAACTTTATATATATCAGCTCATTTAAAGCTCATGACAACACGGTGATATTGGTGCTTTTATCTGATCTCATAGATAAGGAAGCTGAGGCTCAGAGAGGTCAAGTCCTTTGCCCAGGATAACAAAGCCAGGCAGTGGAAAAAGTGGGATTCAAGTTTAGGCCATATGGATTTAGAATCTGTGCTTCTAACTTCTATGCTATAAAGTGAGATCAGAGGTTTCCTTTGCATCATTTCTAAAGTGAAACAGGTGAGGCACAAAGTGGTGTTAATGTCTCTACAAAGCTCCTGCAGCAGCACCTCTGCCTGCCCGGAGTGTCCAGTAAGTACCTCGAACACATGAGAGCCAGGAACTGCTGGAGATGGCCACAGCCTGCTATGCTAGGAGCCAAAAGAGAGGAAATAACAAATAATAGTCTGCAGAGCATTTCAATTTATGGTTTACAAAGCACCTTAGCATAAATTTCCTGAGCTAATTTTTAGAAAGGAGTTCATTTTAGATAAAATCGTCATGCCAAACAACCTAGTTTTTGCCAAAGTGCTTTGAACTAAATTTTGTGCCAAATCACTGGTAGCTGGATCCCAAGCCCATTTTCAAGATGAGGAAATTGAGGATCAGGGAAGCTAAAGAACAAAAATCAAACATGTCTTCAGGACTCAAAAACTAAATCATTGTTTCCAAAGCAAGCCATAAGTGACGTAGGAAAGTTTGCAGGAAGGAGCTAACACAACCACCGTGAGGCTGCTCTCTTTAGGTCTTGCTTTCCAGATGGGCCCTTGACTGGCATCTGGGAACCTGGCTTTTAAAATTTCCAGAAAGTGGTCAGCTCAGCCAGCTGTGCAGCTTGCCTAAACTGTTTATACAAACAGCGTTTCTTACAGTGAGCATCCTCTTGTCTCAGAGTCTGGGATTGCGGTGGACATGGGTGGCTCTGTGATCAGCCCCAGTGAAAACCCTGAACTCTCAGCCACTAACAGCCTTCCCTGGGCAGACACGCTGCACACCGTGGCTGCACAGAGGGAAAGTGTGCTCTGTGTGACCCCTTACAGGAGGGAAAGGGCACAGGAAGCCTGCACGTGAATATCCCCAGACTCTGCCTGGTGTGTCTTTTCCCCTGCTGGTCTGGCTCTGTATCCTTACTGTGCTCCTGTAATAATCTTAACTGTGAGTATGATGCGGAAATCTGTGAGTCCTTCTAGCCAAGCGCCAAAAGTGTGGGTGGTCTTGGAGGTCAATGAAACAGAAAGGCAACAGGAGAATGAGAAGAGCCCTTGACGAAGGTAACAGAGACAAGGGAGGGTACAGGTGTTATCTGGGATTTCCTGGAAGCCAAGAGATTCGCTGGGGTTATACAGACCTGCTAGTCTACACTCAAAGTAGGAAGCCAGCATCCATGACCATGGAATTCACCCATATAAAAAACAGGGCTATGCCTCTAATAAAGAATTGTTAGTGTTTCTTCACCATCAGTCAAGAGGAAAGGCGGCTACCTGAGCAACTGAAGTACAAACCCCAACACTTTCCAAGAAAGATCAAATTGTAGGAGAAAAATAGGCTTTACTTGGCTAAAACTCTGCATACTGATTAGCAGCCTAAAGAGGCAAATTTATTCAAATCTACCTCCCTAAAACAAATGTCATCTTTCCCGGAGGAGTAGAATGGTGTGGAACTATATATAGAGTACACCATTTAAAATTCCTTTTTCAGGAAAATTCCTCTCCAGTCCTTCGCATTCAAGGTATTTGTAACCTGGATAGCAGCTTTCACGTGGTTTCAGAAGTGATGGCTAACTAATCCCTGGGATCTTACTCTGACCCCATGATGTGAAATCTATGCATACACTGTGCAATTTGTGTTGTGCAATCTCTTAATAGATGTCTACTTGATGGCAAATTCATTTTGGTATTTTAATAATTTCTTGTTTCTAGTCCAAGACACATCAACTTTCTTTTAACACTTGCCCTATATTAAGTTTTCAGAAAGTAATTTACCTCCCCATACACTTACACACATATACACACATGTAAAAATTCCTTCTATCAGGAGAGATTTGAAATCAAAAACACTTAAGTAGAGCAGGCACCACCCATCTCAAATCGCTGAGAGCCAGCTGGAGCAAGAATGGTGACTCTTGTAATGTAAAAAAGACCTAGGAGTCCAATGCCGCCATCACAACATTTACAAGGTTGTTATTTCACAAAGGGCAGGGCTAAAGTTGTGCCAACAGGGGAAATACCCTTTCTGTATATTAGAGTAGACTAGTTTTTCTTGAAAACTAAAGAATGCTCAGATTGAAAAAACGTGCTCTCTTCTTAGGTAACTGTGAGGAAAAATGAATGTAATGAAGGTCACACCATCACCTTTACCCACAGGACTGAAGCCTATTAATACCACCACCCTCTCCCCGCCTTTGGAGTCATCAAACCCTGTGCCATACTGCATGTGTCCCCCAAAAATTCATATGTTGAAATCCTAACCTCCAAAGAGATGGTATTAGGAAGTGGAACCTTTGGGGGGTGGTTAAGCCATGAGGTTAGAGCCCTCATGAATAGGATTAGTGCCTCTATAGGAAGAAATATGAGAGCTTGTTTCCACTCTCTGCTCTCTGCCATGTAAAAACACAAGAAGACGGCCATCCACAAGCCAGGAAGCAGACTCTCACCGGACACCAGACACCTGATCTGGCAGTGCCTTCATCTTGGACTTAGCCTCCAGGAATGTGAGAAATAAACGCTTGTTATTTAAGCCATTCAATCTAAGGTATTTTCTTACAGCAGCTCAAGCTAAGACATCCTGACCATAAAAGGAGTATCAGTCCCTTGCATTCACAACCTACTAGAATGTTCAGAAAGAGATAGAACCTTCTCCTTCAGTGAGAAGAAGTGAAATTTTCTGAGAGGTACAGGGTACCAGACTCCATGGTCTGAAAAGAGGGCTCTAGAGAAAGGAGAATTGAGCAGGGAGGTTAAGTCAGAAGTGAAAGAATATGCACGTGGCTCACTTTTTGCAAAAGGTCTGCCCTCAAATCGCCTCCTTCCCATTGCATATCTCCATCAGTGCAATGTAGCTGCTTCTGAGGAAAACTAGTGAGTTAGGACATAAATTGGAGAGAAAGGTTGAGAATTTCCCAGTCATCTTATGAAGACTTCATAGGTGAAAATTGGAAGGATTGTTCCCCTCTGAAGTTACTAAAGGTATCACTATAACAGCATAGATCTCCAGCAGCAGAATGGACCCCTCCTGCAACACAGACACAATATGACAAGTCTGCCCAGAATGGAAGTTTCTAGAAGTCAGAAATCATATTTATTCATTTTAGGGTATCATTTTCTACTGCAAGCAGTTATGCAGTAGATGCTTAACCATTTGTCATTGAAGAATGAGAGTTGATTCCTACATCTAAATGCTGCCATCTCTACCTCTATTTTGGTCTGCTAAAAATGTATCCATCGTGTAAATCTCTGCAATGTCTTTCTCTAATTCTCCTGTCTATATATAGTCTCTTTCCCCTTAGAATTCCCATTGCATTCTGTTACCTTGTTGGTAATTATCTTAATCAAGCTTGAAATAAAGATTTTTCAAATTTTATTCTCATCCTTTTCCCCACCCTCCTCCACCCCTGACCCCATCCTCTATAAGCTCCTTGAAGATCACACACATCTTTCTGCCCATAGACTTTTCTATTATGGTACAGAGCAGAGTGCCTTACATATAAGGAGTAGATGTTTTAAATTTGATTTTATACTCATGCAAAATGCTCTTTAGGTTTTTTCCTGCTTCCCTTTCTCACATGACAGAGTTATCTTTAAATAAATCACAATATTCATTCCCAATTCTATTTTGTAAAACAAGTAATTACAGTCATACTAATTATGAACATTCCATAGTTGTATCATAATATGGCACATTTTTCTATTCCTTGCCACTAATAACTGAAATCTCATAATTTATGAACAGTTTTACTGTTTTTGAAGAGGTCTATTTCTTCCATCCTGTGCTGATGGGATATGCTCATTTTATCTACTCACCTGATGTTGTACCCCAGCTCGAACTGGATACACTGTGGGGATCCTGAGGATAACGGTTGCCTCATCGGATGAACCATTAATCCACATTGGCCAAAACATTTCTGACTTTTCATTTGTAAAGTGAGATCTGAAAGCCTTCATCATTATTTATTAAGCATCCACTATACCCAGGGAACCTAATAAAAGAGACTGTACTCAAAGAACTCGAAAATAAGACCTCCACTTTCAGTAAAGGGATGGAGTGGGAACTCCCACCTGCAGTCATTCCATTTCAAGTGCTTTACGTATTAAAAGGTTCCCATAATATGTGAGTTCAGATGCACAATTTGTGAGAAGGCTAGGAAAGGATTTCTAAGGGAGAGGTTGTGTCCTAGCGGCAGAGCAGTACCAGGATTAGGGACCCCACAGCTACAGCAGCCCAATAACAGAGAGAGAAAGGAAGACAATATTAAAGTAATATTATTAATTCAGAGTATTAAAAGTTTTGCAGGGAGAATAAGGCCTTTTCCTTTGCAGAGATATGAACAAGTTGTACATATTAAGACAAATACTCTAAACACTTCCTTGTGTTACCTATAAGAAGCATCCACTTAGTTTACAATCACACTGAGCACAAGAACCACCAACTCTTCATTCAGGTCACAAAATTCCACCCAAAACAAATCATGACCAGGTATGTGGTAGACCACAGCTATATTTTTTAAAAAGTCCTAATTTCTCTAAGCCAGATAGAGAAGGACAATCTCTGTATGACTCCACTTATATCTGGAAGTTAAACATGTAGACAAAGAGGACAGATTAGTGGTTACCAGGGGAAAGGTGGGGTGGGGGGTGGGCACAAAGGGTGAAGTGGTGCACCTGCAACATGACTGACAGATAATAATGTACGACTGAAATTTCACAAGGGTGTAAACTATCATAATCTCAATAAAAAGTTGAAAAAAAAAGTCCTAATTTCTCTACTTTTCACTGCAGATAACAAGGCAGATCCTTTCTATCCTTAGCTCCTTCATATTAAATCACATTAAAGAGAGTCAGCTTTATTTACAAAATCCATTCATCAAAAAATCTCTCAGAATTGAGAATTTGTTTTTATCTTTGGCCCTATTCCCTTTGTTTTTCATTTATCTGAGAGAAATAATTCTTGTTTTCTCTTGCTGTGGAGTTAATTAAGGTACCTGTTTTCATGTAATCAACACCAGTGGCACAAGCAGCAAATAATTCTAATAAGAAGCATCCACGATGAAGTCAAAGTTTTTCAACGTGCAACTCCTTTTTTAGTTTTCTTTTCAACATGCAGCTTAAAGAAGTATCAGTTATTTTTATTGTTTCTACCCTATTTGTTTCATAGTCATAGAACTCAAAGCTCAAGGGAAGTATGGAGGTCATATAATCCAATTCATTCATTCTACAGGTAAGAAAAAGAAAGGCATCTAATAGCAGGGCCAGGTCCGGGGACCCCAGGCCTGGTGTTCTTATCCCTTTATTGCACCCCCTCCCTGCTCTGGAGCGTTCCTAAGGGGAGAATCTTAAGCTTATTTCCAACTCCCATTTGGAATGCAGCTTCCAAAGACAAATGTGAGCAGAAGCCCGCACGCAGATCACGTCTGCAGGACTGGAGTGTGCCAGTGGGTGGAGCTTCAAATTGAAGATTTACTTCTAATGGCCACACTTCATTTTCAGGAGTTAGAGTTTCTTAAGAAAACGCTTATCTTACTGAGAAATTAATGAATCCTGATTATCAAAATCTAACTCTGAAGAATTGGAGATCACACTTAACCAAGAGATTTAATTCTGTAAACGATTTCCTGTTAATTACCCCTCAAACGCATGTATGTGTTTATAGAAAAGAATTAAAGTTTCAGTTAAAACTCCAGGAAAGCATGTGCTATTCACAAAACACAGCTTCTGATGAAATATTTTCTATTTTGTCAAAAATAATTTGCAGCTGTGTATAAACAAACTTTCCAATTGCTATAGAAAGTCTAATTTTTTCACTTCCTTAAACAAAATTCATGGAGTACGAATCAAACAGCTAAAAGGAGATATATTTAAAAGATGCAGATTTCCACAGTATTCTGTTTTTGCAACACTTTTCTCAAAATGAAGCATCTTATGTCAAGCTCAAGAATTAGCACTAACTTTAAAAAGGCATTGTTAGTCTGTAGAGCAGTGAAACAGTGTTCCAGGAAGAAATAAAATCGTCTGATAAGCATAACAAAAGTAAATTAGAGTTAGCATTAAAAAATATAAAAAACAATGTTATAAGTGATAGAAATGTTTTCTTGCTTATTTATGTTTCTGTTTTTGAGTTAAAATGAAAATAGTTTCCTTTATTAAATGTCATATATAACAAATGCACTTTTATCTCTGAAATAGTATTTGAGAATGACTAGCTTTGTGGGCTGCATTATTGGTATATATTAAATATAATGAAGGAAAGCTGAATATGCCCCTCCAAACTATGCTACACGGGGTTATTTTGAGCTGAAGGCAATTAAAAAAGAAGCAAATATTTAAGATGGCTCTCTGCTCTTCCTCTGTTTGCCTAAAAGCAGGACATAAAATTTGTAAAGGTGTCCCCCCTTCCCTTTCTACCAGAAGGGTGGAAGTTAATGGCTGGAGGAACTGCAGAGCTTCATCAGCCCAGAGATGTCACCGGAGGAAACTACATAACAAACCCTACTAACTAGTGCTCATATTCCATTAGTTTTCCCACACTCTTATCTCCCCACAATTTGCCACCCTAGAAACTCAACGTCCTTTTTCTTTGTCTTATCACTTCTCTAAAAACTTATTGTTCTTTTGTTAAGGTGCTGCATAAGCCCGTTTGAACCACCCCCTTGATTTGCTCGTCACTGAGCGCTCTGAGGTGTATGCACACGTTAGTGCACTTCTGTTTGCTTTTCTCTTGCAAATCTGTCTTTTGTCATTCTAATTTACTGGGCCCCAATTAGAGAATCTAAAGATGGGTAGAGGAAAAGAAAAACTTTTTCCTCCCTTACAACAAATTCATAAATGTTTACAAAAACAAACCTGGAAATTTAAAGAGTTTAAGCCTCTTGAAGTTGAAGTTCACATCTGTCACATTTATGGTTGTACTTCCAGGATCGGCCCAGTACCTGGCACGCAATAAGTTCTCGGTAAAAGTATCTCAGTGCATGTGAAAGTGTGCCTACTTTCTGTATTAATCAAGATCCTCAATGACTAACAACAAAACACACGGGGTAAGTTTAAGCAGAAATGAGATTTATTGAATTACAGGTAACTTGCAGAACTCCCACAAGAACCCGAAGGTCAAGCTTCAAGGCTCTGCAGCCAGCAACTAAACCACAGTTTCTGAAATTTGGAACCAAATTTCAAACCACAAAGTGGGACTATTTATTACAGGGAAGAAGATTCTATCACTTTCACTGCGGACAAACACTGTGGTTTTCACTGCTGATACCAGGTGGTACTGGTCCCTGAACTTGTACACCAAAATTATCCTCACTTTCTTGCTGTTCCTTGCCAATGCGGTCAATAGGACCAACACAGAGAGTTGACATTCTACTCTCTAACCTCTTCCCCTAGTGTAATAATCACTGAGTACGTGATCTGCTTCTGAGGAGAGAGTTTTACCAAACATTTCCCTCCTGAATATGACTCAGCACTATGCCATCAGCTTTTGTTTGCTTATCACCCATCAGTTGACCATTAAACCAACAGTACACAATTTAGGGTTTTGTAATAGCAGCACCCCAGATCTGGTTACAAATTTTGATACCAGTCAGGATAGACTAGGTCAGGCTGCAATAACCACAAAAGCCAAAAATAACAGTTACCTAATACAACAGGGGCTCATCTCTCATTCTTTACCACATGTCAGCATGGAGATTCTGCCCCGTGTAATCACACAGGGATCTAGACCAACAGAAGCTCCTTGGTACCATACTTTCCCAAAGATTGTGAGTCAAATAAAGATGAATATGGCAGATCACATGGGCAATGAAAGCTTCTGCCTACATCTTACTGACCAAAGCAAGTCACACGATAGTACCTATAAGTCACAGGATATCACCCAACTTAAAAAGGCACAGAGAAGTGCAATCCTACCTCTGCCTAGAAAGAAAATCAGACATGTTTGGTGAATGGTATTTATGACTAAACACCTTTGGGAGGCAGGATTAATAAGGTGAGGTATTTCTGAAACACAGCAAACATGTTCTAAAGGTTCAGAGTGGATACAAAAAAATGACTATTTTCTTCAGTATTTAAAATTGTTTCTCTCAAATATGCCATCAATAATTCTTAGAAAAGAATTTTTTTCACTTTAACTTAGTTTAAATTGAAGATAGACATGTATAAAGAATTTGATGGGGAGCTGACCCTGTGGCCAAGTGGTTAAGTTCACGCACTCTGCTTCAACGGCCCAGGGTTCGTCATTTTGCATCCTGGGCATGGACCTACACACTGCTCATTAAGCCATGCTGTGGAGGCATCCCACATAGAAGAACCAGAATGACTTACAACTAGCATATACAACTATGTACTGGGGCTTTGGGGAGAAAAAGAAAGAGGGAGATTGGCAACAGATGTTAGTTCAGGGCCAAACTTCCTCACCAAAAAAAGCATACCTTAAAAAGAAAAGGTGAGAGAAAGTTTAAGTTCTCTTATAAAAAAAAAAAAAGAATAAAAAAAGTTGATGAATCACATTTGATTTAGTGATTGCATGCCGTGGTAGACAGACTCTAGAGTTCCCCTGATAATTCCCACTTCCTGGTGCCCACATCTTTGTGTAAGCCCCCTCTCTAGAGCATGGAAGGACCTATAACTTGTTTCTAACTCACAGAATGTGGCAAAGGGGATGGATGTCATTCGCTTGATTACATTATGTTATGTAAGAGGCTGGCTGAGCAGACAGGAGTAAGATTCTCTCCTGCCAGACCCCAGGAAGTGAACATCCATGTTTTGAACTACCTTTAGAGAGGACCACATGGCAGGGAATTGTGGGCACCCTCTGGGATCTGAGAGCAGCCTTCAGCTAATAGCCAATCAGAAGCTGAGATTCTCAGTCATATAACCATAGAGCGATGAATTCTGTCAACAACTTTAATGGGTTTGGAAGCAGACTCTTCCCCAGTCAAGCCTCCAAATGAAAATGCAGCCCAGCAAATATCTTGATAGCAACGTTGTGAGACCTTGAGCTAAGCTGTACCTAGAATCCTGCCTCATGGAAACTGTGAGATGATAAATCTATGTGTTGTTTTAAGTCACTGGATTTGTGATAATTTGTTTCCCAGCAATAGAAACTAACACACCTGTTTATTACAATCCAATTTTACTACCCTTATTTATCTTTTGCATTGTTTTCCTCACTTTCTTTTATTTGAAGCTTTTTATTTTGATAATTCTTACAGAAAAGTTGCAAGAATGCTGCAAGAAAATCTAATATATTCAGATTCATCAATTGTCTACATTTTGCTCATTTGCTTTACCATCCTTTCTTTCTTATATGTATATGTGTGTGTGTGTGTGTGTGTGTGTGTGTATGTGTGTATAAATTTTTTTCTGAGTCATTTGAGGGCATGTTGGAAAAATATTTCTTTATCTCTAAACACTTCAGTGAGGTTGTTTTTAAAGTGATGTTTTCTTAACAGCAGTATAATTATGAAAAACAGGAAATTTATGTTTAATTTCTAATCCACAGTTGATATTCAAATGTCATAAATTATGCCAATAAAGTGTCTTGTAACTAGGTTTATTTTTCTCTCTCAGTCCAGGATCCACATTAAACTCATCTTATATCACTTTAGTTTCCTTTATATTAGAACTGTTTCTTATCCTACATCTGTCATTCTTGAGTTCAGATTTTTGAAACAATAAAGATCAGGGTCTTTTTGAGGTTTCCTCATGACTGATTCAATATGTGCATTTTGAGCAGGATTATCACAGAAGTAATGTTGTGCCCTTCTCATTGCATTATATCAGAAGCCACTTGATGTCTGCATGTCTCAATATAGATGATATTAACTTTGATAACTTGGTGAAGGTGGTATACCCCAGTTTCTCCATAGCAAGGTTACCATTAACCAATTTGTAATGAGTAAGCAACTTATGGAAAAATCTTTGAAATAACGTAAATTTCCTGCTCCTCATAAAGCTTTACCTACTACTCTTAGCACTTAATGATGATATCCTGACTCCATAAATTCTCCATAATTCATATATTTGCTTGTTGACATTCTATTGTAAAGAAGAGCTTTTTCTCTTCTTTATTTTTATTTTTTTATTTATTTACTTACGTATTTTACATCATTATGGACTCACGAGTTGTTACTTTATTTGATGAAAAATCCATTGCTATTTGTTTTAATTTAGAAGCTCAATTTGTCCCAGATTTAGCCAATAGAGAACCCTTGCAATTTGGCCCTTACGTCTTTTTGACAAATCCCCATCATTCTCCAAGCACTTCCTTACTTTCTAGCGTAACAAGAATCTCACATTTATCTTGGTCTTTCCCCAAGTTGGCCTTTAATATCAACCATTTCTCTAAGGACCCTTGGTTTCTTTTAGAGAATAGTATTTAGTAACCAAGATCTGGGCACTAGGTGAGCTCATTGCTACCGGGGTGGCATTGCTTCTAAGCCTTCTCAGTGCACAAAGATAGAAAAGATAGAAAATATATGCATACATACACACACACACACACAATGAGTTCATTTTAATAACTCCAAATCCAATTCAACATCATGAGTACATTCTAGTCTTCTGTCTATCTATATTTGTAACTCCCTTCTCCAACATTTAGAAACTGAGCTCCCATTATCCTCGACTTATTTACTCATTTTCTCCAGCCTACAATACACCTACAGAAATTTCAGAACAACTAACGCATGGGCATACCACTGTGGCAAGCAAATTCACTATTAGAATTCAGTAGTGTTTTTTTTTTTTTGTTGAGGGGGTAAAGTGTACCTCCAGTGAAATGTATAAATGTTAAGTGTACAATTTGATGAATTTTGACAAATGGATACATCCATTAACCCACACACCTATCAAGACATGAACTATTTCCATTACCCCAGAAAGTTCACTGATGCCCTTTCGCAGTCAATCCCCGACTTTTCTGGTTTGTTTGTTTGTTTTACCATAGATTAGTTTAGCCTATTCTAGAACTTCAAATAAATTTAATTACATAGTAAACAGGTATTCTTTTGTATACAGCTTCCTTCACTCAGCAAAATGTCCATGAAAATTCATTCATGTTGCTCCTTCTTATTGCGGGATGGTGTGCCATTATTTGAGGATACCACATTTTTACCTATTCTCCTGTTGATGAACATAGGGGTTCCTTCTGGTGTGGGAGTATAATGAACCATATCCTATGAACATACTCATACAAGACTTTTCTTTTCTTTTTCTTTTATTTATTGCAGTACCATTGGATTATAATATTATATAGCTTTCAGATGTACATTACAATATGTTTTGAATTCTGTGTAGATTACATCATGTTCACCACCCAAAAGCTAATTATAGTCCATCCCTTCACATGTGAGCCTCATCACCCCTCTTGCCCTCCCTCTCCTTCCCCCTTCCCCTATAGTAACAACCAATCCAATCTCCATTGCTATGTGTTTGTTTGCCATTGTTTTTATCTTCTACTTATGAGTGAGATCATACGGTATTTGACTTTCTCCCTCTGACTTATTTCACTTAGCATAATACCCTCAACGTCCATCCATGTTGTCACAAATCGCCAGATTTCATCATTTCTTATGACTGAGTAGTATTCCATTGCGTATATATACCACATCTTTATCCATTCATCCCTTGATGGGCACCTAGGTTGCTTCCAACTCTTGGCTACTGTGAATAATGCTGCCATGAACATAGGGGTACATGTATCTTTATGCATTTGTGTCTTCAAGTTCATTGGATAAATACCTAGCAGTGGGATAGCTGCATCATATGGTGGATCTATTCTTAATTTTCTGAGGATACTCCATATTGCTTTCTATAGTGGCTGCACCAGTTTGCACTCCCACCAGCAGAGTACTAGGGTTCCCTTCTCTCCAAATCCTGTCCAACACTTGTTTTGTGTCTTGTTAATTATGGCCATTCTGACGGGAATGAGGTGATACCTCATTGTAGTTTTGATTTGCATTTCCCTGATAGCTAGTGATGTTGAACATCTTTTCATATGCCTGTTGGCCATATGTATATCTTCTTTGGAGAAATCTCTGTTCAGATCTTTTGCCCATTTTTTAATTAGGTTGTTGACTTTTTCGTTGTTGAGATGTATAAGTTCTTTGTATATTGTGTATATTAACCCCTTATCTGATATATGATTTGCAAATATCTTCTCCCAATTGTTAGGTTGCATTTTTGTTTTGTTGACGGTTTCCTTTGCTGTGCAGAAGCTTTTTAGTTTGATGTAGTCCCATTTGTTTATTTTTTCTTTTGTTTCCCTTTCCCAGGCAGACATGGTACTTGAAAATATGCTGTTCAGACTGATGTCAAAGAGCGCACTGCTTATGTTTTCTTCTAGGAGTTTTATGGTTTCAGGTCTTACATTCAAGTCTTTAATCCATTTTGAGTTGATTTTTGTGCGTGGTGTAAGGTAATGGTTTACTTTCATTCTTTTGCACGTGGCTGTCCAGTTTTTCCAATGCCATTTATTGAAGAGACTCTCCTTTCTCCATTGTATGTTCTTGGCTCCCTTGTGGAATATTAGCTGTCCATAAATATGTAGGTTTATTTCTGGGCTCTCAATTCTGTTCCATTGATCTGTGTGTCTGTTTTTGTGCCAGTACCATGCTGTTTTGGTTACTATGGCTTTGTAGTATATTTTAAAATCAGGCAGTGTGCTACCTCCAACTTTGTTCTTTTTCTCAGGAATCCTTTGGCTATTTGGGGTCTTTTGTTGTTCCATATAAATTTTAGGATTCTTTGTTCTATTTCTGTGAAAAATGTTGTTGGAACTTTTATAGGAATTGCGTTGAATCTGTAGATTGCTTTAGGAAGTATGGGCATTTTAATGATGTTAATTCATCCAATCCAAGAGCATGGAATATCTTTCCATTTCTTTGTGTCTTCTTCAATTTCTTACAACAATAGTTTATAGTTTTCGGTGAACAGATCTTTCACCTCTTTCGTTAAGTTTATTCCTAGGTATTTTATTCTTTTTGTTGCAATTGTAAATGGGGTTGTATTCTTAATTTCTCTTTCTGCTACTTCGTTGTTAGTGTATAGAAACACAACCGATTTTTGTATGTTGATTTTGTATCCTGCGACTCGACTGTATTCCTTTATTATTTCTAAAAGGTTTTTAGTGGATTCTTTAGGGTTTTCTATGTATAAAATCATGTCATCTGAAAAGAGTGACAGTTTCACTTCTTCTTTTCCAATATGGAAGCCTTTTATTTCTTTTTCTTGCCTGATTCCTCTGGCTAGGACTTCCAAAACAGTGTTAAATAAGAGTGGTGACAGTGGGCATCCTTGTCTGGTTCCTGTTCTTAGAGGGATAGCTTTCAGTTTTTCTCCAATGAGAATGATATCTGCTGTGGGTTTGTCACATATGGCCTTTATCATGTTGAGGAACTTTCATTCTATACCCATTTTATTTAGAGTTTTAATCATAAATGGATGCTGTATCTTGTCAAACGCTTTCTCTGCATCTATTGAGATGATCATGTGATTTTTATGCTTCATTTTGTAAATGTGGTGTATCTCTTTGACAGATTTGCGGATGCAGAACCATCCGTGCATCCCTGGAATGAAACTCACTTGAGCATGATGTATGATCTTTTTAACGTATTGTTGTATTCGATTTGCTAGTATTTTGTTGAGGATTTTTGCATCAATTTTCATCAGTGATATTGGCCTGTAACTTTCTTTTTTTGTGTTGTCCTTGTCTGCTTTTGATATCAGGATAATGTTGGCTTCATAGAATGAGTTAGGAAGCCTCCCCTCCTCTTCAATTTTTTGGAAGAGTTTGAAAAGGATAGGTATTAGGTTTTCTTTGAGGGTTTGGTAGAATTCACCAGGGAAGCCATCTGGTCCTGGACTTTTATTTTTTGGGAAGTTTTTGATTGCTATTTCGATCTCCTTGCTGGTGATCGGTCTATTCAAATTTTCTACATCTTCTTGGTCCAGTTTTGGAAAGTTGTATGTTTCTAAGAATTTATTCATTTCTTCTAGATTATCCAATTTGTTGGCGTATAGCTTTTCATAGTATTCTCTTATTATCTTTTGTATTTCTGAAGTGTCCATTATAATTTCTCCTCTTTCATTTCTGATTTTATTTATTTGAGCCTTCTCTCTTTCTTTCTTGGTGAGTCTAGCTAAGGATTTGTCAATTTTGTTTACCTTTTCTAAGAACCAGCTCTTGGTTGCATTAATTTTTTCTATTGTTTTTTTAGTCTCCATTTCGTGTATTTCTGCTCTGATTTTTATTATTTCCTTCCTACTGCTGATTTTGGGCTTTGTTTGTTGTTGTTTTTCCAGCACCTTTACGTGCACTTTTAGATTGTCTATTTGGGGTTTTTCTTCTTTGTTGAGGTAGGCCTGAATTGCTATAAACTTCCCTTGTAGGACCACTTTTGCCGTACCGCACAGATTTTGGCATGTCGTGTTCTCATTTTCATTTGTCTCCAGGAATTTTTTGATTTCTTCTTTGATTTCTTCATTGACCCAATCATTGTTCAGTAGCATTTTGTTCAATCTCCACATTTTTGTGGCTTTTCTGGTTTTCTTCCTGTAGTTGATTTCTCGTTTCATGCCTTTGTGGTCAGGAAAGATGCATGGTATTATTTAGATCTTCTTAAACTTACTGAGACTTGTTTGTGGCCTAAAATGTGATCAATCCTGGAGAATGTTCCATGTGAAATTTGAAAAGAATGTGTATTCTGTGGTTTTTGGATGGAACGTTCTATATATATCCACTAAGTCCATCTGGTCAAATGTGTCGTTTAAGGCCAGTGTTTCCTTATTGATCTTCTGTTTGGATGATCTATCCATTGGTGTAAGTGGAATGTTAAAGTCCCCTACTATTATTGTGTTACTGTCTATTTCTCCTCTTATGTCTGTTAATAATTGCTTTATATATTTAGGTGCTCCTATGTTGAGTGCATAGATATTTACAAGTGTTATATCTTCTTATGGGATTTTTTCCCTTTATTATTATGTAGTGCCCTTCTTTGTGTCTTGTTACAGTTTTTGTTTTAAAGTCTATTTTGCCTGATATAAGTATTGCTACCTCTGCTTTCTTTTCTTTGCAATTTGCATGGAATACCTTTTCCATCCTTTCACTTTCAGGTTGTGAGTGTCTTTAGGTCTAAAGTGTGTCTCTTGTGTGCAGGATATATATGGGTCTTTTTTTAATCCAATTTGCCACCCTATGCCTTTTGATTGGCACATTTAGTCCATTGATATTTAAAGTAGCTATTGATAAATATGTATTTATTGCCATTTTGTTACTTTTTTTCCTGGGTGTTTTAGTAGTTCTTCTCTGTTCCTGTCTTTGTCTCTTGCTCTCTTCCCTTGTGGTTTGATGGCTTTCTTTAGTAATATGTTTGATTTCTTTTGTCTTACTTATTTGCTTATTTATTATAGGTTTCTACTTTGTGATGACCATGAGGAACCTATATAATAGTCTATGTATATGACAGTCTATATCTAGATGATAGACTCTTTAGCTTGACCCCTGTCTAAAAGCTCTACTTTTTCACTCCCCTCCTCCCGTGTTTTTGTAATCATATCTAATCTCTTGTTTTGTGTATGTCTATCCATTACTCTTTTATCATTGAAATATGTAATTTTAGTACTTTTGTATTTTAACCTTCATCTTGTCTTCACAGGTGGTTGATCTGCTATCTTTACTATATTTGAGTTTTAATTTTTTATTGCCTGGGTTTTTGAGAGGAGGTTATTTTTTTTGATAATTTTTTATCCCTATTTCTGGTCATTGCTTTCCCACTTAAATAAGTCCCTTCAGCATTTCTTGTAGAATTGGTTTCTTGGTGATAAACTCCTTTAATTTTTGCTTGTCTGGGAAGTTCTTTATCTCTCCCTCCATTCTGAATGGCAACCTTGATGGGTAGAGTACTCTTGGCTGTAGGTTTTTTCCTTTTAGCACTTTAAATACATCATTCCATTCTCTTCTCACCTGTAGGGTTTCAGCTGAGAAGTCCACTGATAGCTTATGGGCTTTCTTTTGTATGTCATTTGTTGTCTTTCTCTTGCCACTTTTAGGATTCCCTTTTTATCTTTAATCTTGGACATTTTAATTATAAGGTGTCTTGGTGTGGGCCTCTTTCAGCTTATCTTGTTTGGAGCTCTCTGTGCTTCCTGTACTTGGAGGTCTGTTTCCACCCTTAGATTACGAAAATTTTCATCTATTATTTCTTCAAATAAATTTTCTGCCACTTTGTCTCTCTCTTCTCCTTCTGGGACACCTATAATACGAATGTTAGTTGGTTTCATATTGTCCCAGAGTTCCCTTAGACTGTTCTCATTCTGTCTAACTCTTTTTTCTTTTTTCTGTTCTGTTTGGGTGATTTCCTCTAGTCGTTCATCTAGCTTGCTGATCTATTCTTCTGTATCCTCTACTTTGCTATTGAGTCCCTTTAGTGAAATTTTCACTTCCAGTATTGAATTCTTTATTTCTGATTGGTTCTTCTTTATATTTTCCAGTTCTTTGTTGATGAGCTCACTGTGTTCCTCCAGTCTTCTCCTAATATCTGTGAGCATCCTTATGAAATTTTGTTTGAACTCTGTTGGGTAGGTCACTTATTTCTGTTTCATTTAGTCCTTTTTCTGGGGTTTTGTCCTGTTCCCCGGCTTGGAATGTATTCCTTTGTCTCCTCATTATGCCTCTTTCTCTGTGCTTATTTCTATGTATTAGGTGAGTCAGCTATGTCTCCTGATCTTGGAGAAGTGGCCTTATGTAAAAGATGCCTTTTGAGGCCCAGGAGTGTGCTTCCCTCTTGTCACCAGTCCAAAAGATCCAGGAGTGACCACTTTGTGGACTACTGGTGTCCTTCTGCTGTGACAAGGTTGCCCTTAATGCAGGTACCCAGGGAATCTAGTCTTTCCTTCCCTGGCCAGCTGTTTGTAAATCCAGTTTAGAGAGCCTCAGCACCATAGGCTGCAAGGTCTAACAGCACACTCCTATTGCATTTTCCTGTTAATTGGGTAGGTACCCAGTGTAGCTGGTTGCTGGGCTCAGGGGCTTACAGTTGCTATAGGCCTCAGGTCTACAAGGCTGTTGTCAGTTCTCTTAAGAGTGCAGTTGAGTGGGTCTGGCCTTATGTGTGGGAGCACACAATTGTTTCAGTCTTTGGAAGGTGGGGCTGATCCTTTTTATGGCTACTTGTGAAACAAAGGTCTTCTACCACCTGATAAGCCACAACCCGCACAGGACTACACACACTGTCAACACAGTCCTGGTCTGTGCACACTTCCCAACCCCCTGGAGCATACCCAGATGCCCCACTGCAGAGGCCCGCACCTCTCCACCAATGCCCCCCACAGTTTACCTGGTCCTCACACAGGCCCTGCCCCACAGAGGTGGACACATTTGCCTGCATGTAGAGGATCAAGGCACCCAGTCAAGGCAGGCCAACAAGTAGCCTGAGGGCTTGCTGTTGGGTAGGTAGTTCCCTATGGTGGTCTGCCTGCCCTAGCTGAACTGGATTAAATCTGTGCTCTGGTGAGTTTGGCAATCCCCTGGGCCAACAGTCCAGGGGAAGAACCTCAGTGGCATCTGCCAGGGTCTGTGTAAGCATGCCTGGACCAGGTCAGAACAATGACCCCCACCAATGTCTCAGTCTCTGGAGAGGTCCCTCCTCTCACTGAGATGTCCCCAGAGCCCACCAGGTGAGTCTCGCTTCACCAAAGAACTGTCAGTCTTCTCTCTGACAGTGAAATCTGGTGATTTTATGTTGCTGAGATGAGTGAGTCTGTGCATGCCTTTAAGACCCGGGTCTTTCAGCTTTTGTCTGATAGCTTTTCTGGGGGTATTCCCCTCTGCAGTTAATAACCAGTGAAGCCAGATAGTAAGACCCTCACCTCAGTTGTGCTGAGTCTGAAGGATGCTTATGTCAGTATTGGCCTCCACTTTGGACCTCACTCCTCCAGGAAGGGCTGCATACCTTATGGTGGCTCCCACCTGGCTGGCTGAGAAACTCTGCAGCTCCCAAAGGTGACTTTTTTCTCTCCAGCTGGAATTTCTGCCCCTTCTACCTTAGTCAGGACTGTCCCTTGTTGTTGGTATTCTTTTTATCCAGATTCCAGTTTTCTATCCAGGGTAATTTTTCCAAAAATAGTTGCAACCTGGTTGTGTTCATGGGAGGAGATGAACTCAGAGTCTGCTTATGCCACCATCTTGACAAGATCTCATCATACAAGACTTTTTGTCAAAATGTTTTTATTTCTCTTGACTAAATATCTAGGAGTGTAATTGTTGAGTCATAGGGCATGTATATGTTTAACCTGATAGGAAACTCCTGAAAAGGGCTCCTTTGGAATATACAATGTACACTCCCATCTTCTAGCAGTTCCATCTGCTCCTACACTTGCCAAGACTTTTGTTGGCCTTTTTAACTTCAGTCATTCTGGTAAGTTTATGGTGTCACTTCACTTTCATTTTTATTTGTTTCCTAATGCCTGATGATGTTGAGCACTTATGTGTTTATTGACCATTTGCATATCTTACTTTTGGAAGTGTCTGTTCAAGTCTTTTGCCCATTTTTGGCATTGAATCTTTTTTATTATTGAGTTGTAGGAAATCTTTACATATTCTGGACATAAGTTCTTTGCCAGATACATGTTTTGCAAATATTTTCTCCAAATTTGTGATTTGCCTATTAATTTTCTTAACAGTCATTTGATATTCAGAAGTTTTTAATCTTTAAGAAGTCTAATTTGTCAATCTTTTATTTATGGTTATTATTTTGTGTAATTTTATTTAATTTTGCTGAAAAGTATATAAGTTTTTTCCTAGCTATCTTAAATTATTTCCCAAACAAGGAAGAGTATTAATAATTCTAATAACATGTTTGTAATTTTAAATTATTGTATTCTATTCAGCTTTCTTTTCTTTACACTTTGTCTAATCCAAGAGTTCTCAATTAGGGGCAATTTTGACCCCACAGAACTTTTGGCAACGTGTAGAAACATTTTTGGTTGTCACAACCAGAGGAAAGGGGTCTGATTAGCATCTAGGGATTAGAGGCCAGAGATGGTGCTAAACATCCTACAATGCACAGGACAGCCCCCCTACGACAAAAAATTATATATCCCAAAATGTCAATAGTGCAAATGTTGAAAAATCTTGATCTGATCTGAACTTGGGCGAAGGGAGAGAAAAGGAACATTATCTTGGTTTCGTTAACTTATAACTGAGATGGTTAAACATTTAAGCCAATGAAAAGCAAATAATAGCGTGACTCAAATGAAAGTGCCTACATTGATGTGAAGTCATTAGGACTTCCTTGGGCAAAGGAATCTAAACCAATGCTTTCCATGGGTTAAAAAAAGAAGAAAGGACAGCAGATTTGCCTCTTATAGTAGAGGGTTACTGCTCAAGCTGAATTAAAACAAATTAGCGATATTTTTCTCTTCATTATGTGCACAAATCTCCCATAAAAATCAATGAAAGCCACGTCTGTGTAAGGGAGATCAGAATACAGCTAATTCCAGCACTAGTTGCCATCCCTTCTAGGGCTCATAAACCCCACAATAGTTGCTCAGGAATCAGAGAACCATGTGATAAATACAGCAGCTCAAGCCAAATCCTGGATGAATTGTGCAGATAATTCTGTTCTTGGTTTATTAGGCAGCTGAGAAATCTTAAGTTTCTGGATGTGATCACAAGTGGAGCAGAACTCCAGGGGATATTCCCAAATCCAAACAGGAGCCACTACACTTATGAGAAGAGTTCATTTCTCCCAATTACCAATGTGGCCTACGTTTACTGTACAAAATATTAAAATATAGAAAACTATAAATAAAAATGTTATCTATGAATTCATCATCCAGAAGCACTATTACGTCTTTGGCAGATTACCCTTTAGGTGAAATTTGTCCATGTAATGCTTTTTTGCTTATTCAAGGATCTAACTTTATATGCAATTTTGTACCCCGGCTCATTCACGGAACGTTTTCCCATATGATTAAGAAAATCTTTGAAGCATTATTTCGATGTGTACCCTAATTGTCAGTCACCGGGTTTCATCATAATTTTTTCTTAACAATTGTTTATCTTTTGCTGGACATCTAGATTGCTTGTAATTTTTCACCATTCCAGATGGTGCAATGACAGCTATCTTTGTGCAGATATATTTCTCCATATTTTGTATTATTTTCATAGTATACAATCTCCAAAGTTTAATTACAGGATAGAGTTTACATCATTTTAAGACTCTTTTTATATATTGCTGATTTTTTTTCTGAAAAACATGGTGTTAATGGGCCTTCCCCAGAGCAGTACATTCCCCCCTCACTTCCCTGCCAACCCAGCAGATTTACCTCTACTAGTTGTAATAGGTACTTTGATATTTATTTGTTTCATCTTCTCCCTCTCAGAGGGAGCTGACAAAGAAGGGATCCAAGCCAGTAAAAACATCAGCATTAATTTACCCTTGAGTTGATAATAATACATGATGTTTTGTTGTCAAATGTCACGGTAGAATTTTAAACAAAGAATTTTAACGGCCTAGAAAATACTGAACTGAAATTATAACAATCTTATTTTCTAAAGGAAGAGAAGTTTATGCTTCATTTGATTAAAAAAGATCCCCAAGTAGATCCACATATATAAAGTTGAATGTAACAAGTTTTCTAAACATCAATCTTTATGCACGTGGGGGTAAAAGTCACCAAATCACCATTGCTCCTGTGTTTCCCTGTCCCTCTGTGGTGGACAAAATGATCCTACTTTGAATATGGTTAGTACCCAGAGTTCAGCTGTGTCAACGAGGGTCAGACGGTTGGTGAGAACTAGGAAATGATCACGTTAGAGGAATAAGCACTCCTAGTGGCCTGGGGCTGAGGATTTTCACCTACAAAGCATCAATTCCAGGAAGAAAAATCATTTTGGCTACTGTTCCCTTTTCTCTATTCCCCACAACTGACTATATTACACTAGCCAAGGGAGATTAAATGGGAAGGAGACAAGGATAAGAAAAGCAAAGTGAGGGAAGAAAGATAGGCTTTAGGAGATCAAAAAATAGAAAGTACAATGTAGGATGTTGCAACAGAGAAAAAGCCTTCCACCCAGCACAGAAAGCTTAAGATCCAGTTTGTCTTGACTAGAGTCTCATTCACCTTACTTACCTTATTTACCTCTTTACCTTATTCACCTTATTACACCCATTTTGAGGGCAGGGGCCAGAGCTCAAATTTTTTTTAGCTCATAGTAAAACACTCAGTACTTTACCCATGGTACATATTCACAGCTTTTTTTTCCTTTTGAGATAAAAATTCTTTATTCAGTAATTCATGACACATTTATTGAATGCCCACTATGTCCCAGCTCTATTCCAGGCAAGCACTGGGAAGACTGGTGAACAAATGAAGACCTCTGCCCTCCTTGACCTCAGGGTCCAGTGTGAGTTGCAAAACCTTATTGACAAAAGCAGCAGCCTTTTGTTTGGGCCATTGTTTGCCAATTTGATTTTTTTTAATATTGCACTGATTTTTTTTAATATTGGTATTGCATTAAAATATTATTTATCTTGGTCATTGAGTTTTTGGGCGCCCAGTGCAAGTGCCTCACTCACCTTACCTAGTCTCAGCTCCAGTGAGCTTTATCTTTGAAAAGTTAGCAACACAATTATAAATTGGGGCCGGCCCGTGACGCAGTGGTTAGGTGCACATGTTCTGCTTCTCAGTGGCCCAGGGTTCGCCGGTTCGGATCCCGGGTGTGGACATAGCACCACTTGGCACGCCATACTGTGGTAGGTGTCCCATGTATAAAGTAGAGGAAGATGGGCACGGATGTTAGCTCAGGACCAGGCTTTCTCAGCAAAAAGAGGAGGACTGACAGTAATTAGCTCAGGGCTAATCTTCCTCAGGAAAAAAACAAAAAACAACAACAAAAAAAGACAATTATAAATTGTCCCATTGTTGTTGAAAATTCCTTGGGGATGATGAGTCAAGGATAGCAGTTTGTCCAGGACACAAAGCCACAAGAGCTGCAGCAGTGACTCATCATTGGACAAGTTCTCAGGAAAAGAAAACATGTTCAACAACAACTATTTATCGAGTGCCTAGTCTGCACCAGGCAATATTCTGCCAGGCAATATTCTGGAGCTGAAGGTACTGCAGTGAGCCTGTTGACAGAGTTCCTGCCACAGATGTTTACAGTCTAGTTAGAGTCAAGGGTGAGACAGTAAACAATGACAACAAACCAAAAGGTAATATTAGATACCAGCAAGTGCTCTAAAGAAAATAATGCAGGATAATGGCATAGCATGTGATTTGGAGGCAGGCAGTGGTCAAGATTGTGGCATTGACTCAAAGGATAGAACAATAGAGATGAAATCTGAATGATGGGAAAGAGTCAGACACTAGACAATCTGAGGAAAAATCATCCCAGGCATAGGAAACAGTAAGTAGAAAGACTTTTGAATCGTGGCAAATTTTGTTTTCTCAAAGACTAAAAAAACCTGTGTGGCTGGAGTCTAGGGGATAAGGGAAAGAAGAGTGTTCAAGTGAAGTTAAAGAGTTTGAAGATCAGATCATGTAGGATCTTGTAGGCCCTGTGAGGAGCTTAGATTTTTTTTTTTTTTTTTGCAACCCATGGGAAGTCACTAGAGTATGTCAACTTGACTTGCATAAGAAAAGGTCAATGTACAATGACTTGGATTGGAACAAGAATAGAAGCTGGTTGAAGATGTGGAGGCAGTCCAGCAGAGAGAGGATTCTGACTTAGACTACATTATTAGAGGTGAAAATGGAGATAAATGGACAAATTCTAGACAGATTTTAGAGTGGAACCAACAGGCATTCTCCCAGATTGGATCTCAGCTCTACCACCTACTGGGCAAGTAGCAACCTCTTTGTATCTATGCAACCTCTTTGTATCTCAGTTTTCTCTTCTATGAGATGAAGATAATAATTATGCCTATTTCATAGAATCGAAGTCCTTAGAAGAGGGCCTGGCACATACTAACATTCTCTATAAATGTTAGTTATCACTATCTTCATCATTTAAACATAGAGGAAGAAAGGAGCTTAAAATGGCCTTCAAGTCTGGTCTGAGTAACTAAATAGAGAAAGTTTCTTTTGAGATGGGAAAGTCTGGAAAGACACAGTTTAGGAGGGAGGAAATCCAGAGTTCTCTTTTGGACTTGTCCTTTTCAGATGTCTATGGGAAATCCAAATGGAGATACAAATATGGAACTCAAGATAAGGTTAGTGCTGAAGATATAAATTTGGGAGCTATTAGCATATCATTGTATTTAAACTCTGAGAACAAAAACAGATCACCTATGGAGACAGCATAGACAGAAAACAAAAACAAACAAACAAGCAAAAGGGCTGAGCCCTTGAGAATGCCAAATTTAGAGTTAAGGAAGGAAAAAGGAGCCAGCAAAATAAACTTAAAGAAATAGTCAAGGAGATGAAAGTAAGCAAGGACTGTGTGGTGTTATGGAAACCAGAGATGGATCCTCACGTTTTAACTCACACACATTATTTTTCGATGAAATGGTGATACTTTTTTTTAACAAAATAAAAGTTAAAAGCACAGAACCAATTTCAACTTCTCTATAACAATGCTCCATGCCAATTTTAAAACCTTGCAATAAAAAAGCTGAGGAAACACCTTGTAATTTGGTTTGGGATATATGCTCTTTCCTAGCTTAGGAAGAAATCCTCAGAACAATTTCCCCAGCACTCTGTAATTCACTGGAGCAGAAGATGATAGATGCAATAAATAGAAATTATCATGTAAATGCCAAGTCCTATTACTATATATGAAATAAATTCCCAATATGACTATAATGCATGACTTTATCACTCAGTTTAGAAAGATCAATAAAAGAGATTGATAGCATTTTTATTGAAAGCAGATTCCACGTGATTGTTCAGTAACAGAAAGCATCTTTGAGGAATGTGCATTATATAAAAAGTAAATAAATTAAATTCATGAATTCATAGTTGATAAGTAATATACCAAAAAAAAAACCAGATATAAAATCCCATTGAGAGCATGGACAATAACCTTTACTTCTAACCCAACAGGCATAGGAATTCTTGCTGTTCAATTAGTGATAAATATCAAAGATTAAGCAAGGCAAAAATTTGTAGTTCCCAAGGAATTTTATCATTGTACTTCTTAATTTTCACAGTTTAGAAAAAGCACTTTTTGCAATCACAGCTTTGGTTTGTATAGCATCATTCTCCCAGAGTCAAATTATTCCGTGCTTATTTATACATTGCTTTGTTCACAACACACACAAAATGAGGATATTTAACATTGCATAAGACACAAAAGAATAAATTAATTGAGAATATAAGAGTCAAAGAATTTAGGGGAGAAAAGTAGTAACTCCCCTAGTACAATTGGAGCGCAGAAATTTGAACCATTTTGTCATGCATTAGGCCTAAACAGGGTCACAAATTTGGGTTTACATTTCCAAGTCATCACAACAAGGAGGAGAAAAATCGTAAGATTCAGCCTTCATTAAAAACAAAGAAACAAAAGATGAAGGAGAGCCATAGCTTTGCCTGCTATTAAGGCCTCAGAGAAATTTCTAACATATGTCCTTAATGTTCACATATATTATTTCCTTCATTCTCACAAAAATCTTTTTAAAGGAGGCTTTAACCTTAATAACTATCACCTAAATTGACTATATTTTTCAGTCTGTGTCTAGACATTTTTAGCATCTTCATATCGTGGAGTAATCTTTGACTCCTCCGTCTATCTTATTCTCCCATATCCTGTCAGTCTCAAATTCTATTAATTTTTCTTCCTAAATATTCCTCAAATTATTTTAATTTCTCCCTCTATCCATTGCCCCCACTAATTTCAAGTGAATATTCTCACACCTGTATTCCATGACAATCTTGCAACTGATGTATCACTGGCTACAGATATTCCTACTATCCATTATGTCACTCCATTCTTTAAAATCTCTTCGATTTTGGCACATCTTAAGAGAAAATCCAGACCCCTTAACATATTTTTAAGTCCTTCATGACTGGGTTCTACCTATTTCTCTAGAATCATCTCTTATTCCTCCCAACCTCTATCTTCTCTCTCAACCATGTTACAAATTTTGGGTCCTGCAATGCAACAAGCTCTTCCCCTCTCACCTCAGACCTTTGCACTGGTCCCTCTACTTGAAATAAAGACCCCGCCTTCCCTGACTAGCTCTTCCTCAGCACTTAGGACTCAGATTATTTCTCCAGAAAGCCTCCTTTGACTCACATCCCCTCAGTCACGTCTCAGGATAGCATTCTACAATACACTGGACGTTGTCTTGTCATAGCATTTATCATTACTTAGTCACTGCTATGGTCTCAATGTTTGTATCCCCCCAAATTCATATGTTGAAAACCTAATTCCCAAAGTGATGGAATTAGGAGGTGGAGCCTTTGGAAGACAATCAGGTCACGAGGGCAGAGCCCCCATGGAGAGGATTAGTGTCGATAAAGAAGAGGTTCCAGAAGCTCCCTTGCTTCTCCTGCCATGTGAGGACACAACGAGAAGTCTGTGAGCTGGAAAAGGGCCTCACTCAACCTTGCTGGCACCCTGATCTCAGACTTCCAGCTCCAGAACTTTGAGAAGTAAATTTCGGTTGTTTATAAGCCACACAGTCTGTGGGATTTTGTTACAGTGGCCCAAATGGACTAAGATTCTCCTTACTTATTATTCCATTGTGTGTCTTTTTGACTACCCTGAACTCCAGTTTTATTTTTTTTAAGTTTGGCCTTTAGATCACTTCTGGGATGCTTCCTTAAAAATTCAGATTCCTGGTTCCTAATCCTAGACCTGATTGGAATCTCTGAGAATGAAATATGAGAACATGCTGTTTTAACAAACATCCTAGACCAACGCTATCCAACAGAAATATAATATGAGCCACAAACATAAGCACCCTATGCAATCTTAAATTTTCTAGTAGCCACATTTAAAAAGGCAAAAAGAAATAGGTGAAATTAACTTTGCTAGTTTATTTAACCCAACATACCCAAAATACTATTATTTGAACACATACTAATATAAATATTATTAATAGATATTTTATATTTTTATACTAATTCTTTCAGAATCTAGTGCATAATTTATGCTTACAGTACATTTCAATTCGGACTAGCCATATTTCAAGTGCTCATTAGCCACATGTAGCAAGTGACTAGGACAGGATAACCCTATCCTAGGACAGGATAACCCAGATGGTTCTGTCAGAGGAGACAGACAACTGAACTCTGATAAAAGAGAGGATGACGCTCTTTGTTATAATTTTAACTCTAATATACATGCCAGGCACATAGTAACCAATCAATAAATTCTTGTTTTGTTGTTGAATATTATGCCTTTTTGTTTAAAACAACATAAAAATGTCCTAAAACATCAGAACAAGTATCAGTCTTTGAGAGGAAGGTTTGCAATATGGCAAGTTGCCACATCACAAAGTAAAATAAAAATGTGTCTATTGCCACAAGCACTTCCATCCTGATGGCCACATTGCCCTGTTATAATTAACTCTGAACTCAAAAGTATAATGGCCACTTGAAAATGTCTTCAGCTGAGAAAAGTTGGGATAAGAAAATGAGAAAAGGGCAGGAAGAAACTACAAGTAATTATATATATCACCAAAGATTATAACAAAAACCACACTCGTCCACACATATATTTCAGCAGCATCCTTCTCTGTAGCCTCCAACTCCCAGTCCACAAATTCAGCCTCATCTTTTGCAACATGTTCCTGCTTCAAGGTTGATGATTTTTCCCCAAAAAGAAAAGAAGCAAAGAATTATGATCTAAACACTGTGCCATTAATTATCAAAGTCTGTTAAATCTCGTTCTAACCTGGTAAATTTCTGTTTTCTCACTTTCTGGGAGAGGAAAAAAAAAGAAGAGCACCATGTTTATATGATTAATAACAAAGATTCTCATTTTTTCCAGATGTCAGCAGATACTTCTCAAAGAAGTGACACAGAGGAACACAGCAACCTTGAGAAAGAGAAAGACTGAAGACTAGAAGTCCAGCTTGACCCCAACTTTGCTTCTCTCCATTATTTTTAATCTGCAAAACAGCAGTAACAAGTAACAATAGATTTTTCTGCATCCTGTTGTTTTCAATGTAAGAAGGAGGAAAAGCTTGTCATTTTCCATATGGTAATTCAATTCATGTGTTGTTTATGTTATTTGGGGATGTGAAACATTTAAAATTAACATCTTCAAAAGTTTCGTCAACATTTCTACATTCAAGTGGAGAAAAATTTATGTAAAAATGACCTATGCTGCTTCAAGGATCATGAGAAAAGAGAAAGAAATGAGAAATGTTTCTCTCAAAGCAAACTCAGAAAATACTGAAATTCCAGCTCCGCCTTTAGTTTCTGCTCTCTCGCTCCCCTCCTTCTATACTCTGCATGTTGGGGGGGATGAGGGAGACTTGTCTTCTTTCTACCTAAGCAGGAGGCACATAGAAAGCCCATGCTAGATGAGAAATTTGCTGAGGAATCAAGAATTTCTTCATTACTGGTCCCTATTCTTCTTCTTGCTTTCCCCGGTTGTTTTAGCTGAACAATTCTGCTTCCTAAGTTTGCACACAGACTTCTGAACTCGCTTCTGTGCCCTCCTGGTCTTCCTCTGCCTAATCCCAAGGTAACAATCAGATCTGGTGGCTGGACCCTGCAATGTCTTACACACCTATTTCTGGCTTCTGTAGGGAAGCAGAATTTGCTCCCCCAAAATGTGTCTCTGGCTTGATTATATTTAAGAATGAAGGACTCAGGAAGAAACTTTGAGCTTCCTCTAACTGTCTAAAAGAATTTAAGATAGAGGGCCTGTTTCAGGAAGGAGCTATCACCATAGATAACTATAGCATAATATAAACTAGGTGTGGTAGACAGGGAGGAATCTCGCAAGGCCCATTTGATCAAAGTCCTCTCCATGTCCCATCGTCTCTGCAAGACAGGGCAAACATTGTTTACCAAACATTTGCTTTTCCATCTCCATGTGAATTGCCTTCCTCCCCTTTGAAGTCTCAAACCACTACCTCCAACATTCTCTTTTGTCTTTAGCTGAAGATGGTATTTAAGGTGGTGGCTTCATCCATTTTGGCAAGTTACTCAGTTTTCCTGGGTTTCTCCCATGTATACATGCTACTAAACTTGTTTGATTTTCTCCTGTTATTTTGTCTCATGTCAATTTAATTCTTAGACCAGTCAGAAGAATCTAGTATGGTAGAGGAAAATTTCTTCCTCCCCTACACTCCTCCCTGCATTCTGCATCCACTCACAACAGACCTGGCACCAAGAAACCTGACTTCGGAAGGTCACCTGCAAGGTGTGGTTTCCCAGGAACAGTTCCAGTGACACTGCCCACGGAGTCACCAGGCAAGCTGTGGGAAAAAAAAAAAAAAGGTCCTCTGAACAGAGAAAGCTCCTCTGCTGAAGGACACAGCACTGCTGAAGGTTGTCAGTTTGACCAAAATTCCACCCTTGCCTCTGCCCTCTGCTTCCAACAAACAATGTGTGTAGGCACACAGAGGCAGGAGATGTGCACCAGTGGGGAGCCAGTAGGCTCATTCACTTCATTTCATGAAGATCTGAAACCATGCAGCAAGGATTTTACAGTAAATGAGGTTAAATCTAGGACTATAGATAAATTTTAACATTTGACTCATTTCTCCAACTGAAATATATCAACCATGTTATCTCCATTTCCTGTCACTTCAGTATTGTTTTAAGCCTTATGAAAATTAAATAATCTCTCTCTAAAGTGAGACTTATAAAAGAGGATATATATTCTTAGAGTGGACAATAGATTGTAAAGCTTTAGTCTCCAAAATTTGGCTGCAAATTGAGACCAAGGTGGGAGAGAAGGACTGAGAAGGGTCCATCGTGTGTTGCAATTATGAAACTACTGGTAACTGGGAATGAAAGACAGATTGCCATACACTAAAGAGGGAACGGAAACTGTAGAAGCAGACCCAGCAAGTGTGCACTCTTTCAAGAGCCTTGGCAAGTTGAAAGAGAGGGATTGCATATCTAGAAGAGGATCTCAAAGTCCTGGAAGAGTTTTAAGAGCAAAGAGACTTGGGTGTTATGAACTCAGTGGAAAAATTCAGCTAAGTAGAAGATCTTAAACTATAATGAGTTTTTAAAACATCCATGGAACACATACAACAATTGGTTATGTATTTGTGGACAAATAAAATTTTAAACTTGTGGACAAATAAAATTTTAAACTCAAAAATAAAAACTATACAGACCATATATTCTGACCAAAATATAAGATTCCACTTACCCTCTATACACACACAAATATTTATCCACTAGGAAATTATAAACCTTATTCTAAATAAAATTATAAGCTTTTTTAAATGAATGACAATGAAAGCACCACAAATCAAAACTTATGAGATGTAGCTCAAATAACACCCAGAAGAAAACAGGTGGAGTAAAATGAATTTAATAAAAAAATAAAGAAGATAAAAAAATAAATGCACAAAGTGGAATTCAATTAGAGAAGCCAGATAAAAGAAAAATCAAATAAGCATAAATAAAGTAGAAGAAAATTAACTTGAAGAAAACATCATATTTAATGGTGAAATATTCAAAGAAGCTGCATTAAATTCAGAAACACCATTGTTTAACATTATCCTGGAGATTATAGTCGTTGCAAAACAAGAAGAGAAATATGAGGCATAAACATTGAAAAGGACGATAAAATTGTTATTATTTGAGAATGGTGTGATTGTCTTATTACAAATACAAGAGAGAGAGAACTTAAAATATTAGCCTTGAATAGGAAAACATCTCTTTAGCTGATGCTGTAGAGAAAGAAGCAAGAATGTGGCTGCAGGAAGTCGAGGCTGTGCACTCACTTGGCCACCATTTCCTCTGTGAATTCGGTGAGCATCTCCTAAGAGAGAGGAAGCTGGGGGTTGAGTAGAGAACTTGAGAGTTTGTGAAAATCTGGAATAACCACAGTGGGCAATACTTGCTGACCAAGTTTCAGAATCCAAATGAACTTATGTACCACAAATTCAGTGATAGAGACATCAAGCTCTATAGAGTTGTTCATATTTCTGGATTATCTGTAGTGAGCCTAGAAACTGATAGAGTATGAAAAATTGTTGTTTTTGGAACAAAGGAAATTTTGAAATGAGGGGTGAAAGAAAGTAGAACTGAGACAGAACTATGAGAAGTGCCATAATCATTGATTTGCTTTGCAGTATCAATCTACGTGACTTTGCCAAATTATTACAAGAAAGCAAAATGGTCCACAGTTATCTTTTCTCTTTGTTCTTTTATTTTTGCTTAATCTGCAATATAGATAAGCTAGGATAATACTGTTATGTATCTGCTGAGCTTGTACGATGTGAGTTGTACACTGGGAGCAAAAAGGGTAGGTCTGCGTTCTTTGAATTCTATATACATGACTAAGTAAATGAAGATTTGGTTTTCAATCAAACAAAGTATTCTTCCTTTTAAATGTGTAAATAGAATCTTTAATTGTTTCTGACACTATTTTTAGTGAGGATAAGAGATAAGTTTTAAAAAATTATCTCCTATTGTCCCAGATACGGTTTGACTGACTTTTATGCACCCGTGTGTGGTGCACACATGTACACACACACGCATGCACACATACTCCCATGAACATACTCCCTCTCATCTCTACATGCAAAGGTACTGATGTGGCCGCTCACTGCACAATTGAATACATTCGCCTTCTCTATCTATTAGGCCACTAAAATTATTTAAGCATGTCTAGTATATTTCTCTTTCCTTGCAGCATATATATGGCAATTCAATCCCCTCTTGGTGAAAAGTATGACAATAGTAGTCATCACTTTCTATTATATTTGAAGGTGGTAGGCATATCGGTGAATTCACTGGGGCAATAATTTCAAGATTTTGATGGAGGATTTATGTGCCAAAACTCTCATTTCTGTTAACCGGATTTGTGCATATACCTTTTCCTGAACTCCTTGGAATCTAGACATCAGGAGCTGTTTTGCATCAAGGTTAATACCAATGTACAAGTTGATGTGAATTTCCCAGGTCCCCAAACACAGCAGGGACACAAGAAGAAGCAGCCTCATTGCAATGCATCTGTAATTCAGGCATCTCATGTGAATCAGTAGGCTGTAAACTTGAATGTATAATCTGTGCTAGGAATCCTCAAGCTGCACTGTCAATTCAATCTCATGCTCTCTAATGGGAATTTATCCTGGAGATGAGTACAGTATCTGCTGCCTGGCTGTGCAATTGAATGGGGCAGGGTCTAAGTGAAAAAAAAAAATCTGCATTTAGATAGCTACACGTACACAAGAAGACATCATACTTTTAGAGACAACATAATTTTGCATGCGTAAAGAAATGTTTAAATATTAATATTGCTTGTGGTTCTATATTATAAAAACCAACTCCTCATCTTGTTTTTAAGGCAATAGGAGAACTAAAGTGAACACTCGCCTTTGTTCAAAATTTCAGAGTGTTAATCACCTTGCTTTTAAAAACTCTGTTAAGGCTGCAGCTGTTAAAACTACATTTATAATGTATAGTTTATGAGATGTAAATTTATGTGATATACTGCATCAAGCTGATTGCTTGGAAATCTCAGTTCTCTTATTGACTGATTTTACCTATTATGATACAGCCTTGAAAGGAGTCACCACTTTTAGTTGTAGTTATTAATTTTACCTCCTAGGAACAAAGCTACAAATCAGCTATTCTTCCTCCTAAGACTAGCAGGAGAGTAGTCTATAAGCTATAGATCTAAGTTTCTCTGAAAACGTACAGAGTGACCAAAAACAAACTGGCATCATTACATGCATTATATAACCCGATGTCAGCTGGGGTCATCCTGGAGCTCTGGAAGATTAGCTCAAATCCCCATTCCACGTCCTGCAGAGCTTTACTACTCAAAGTGCACACTACAGACAACAGCGTCAACATTATCTGCGAGAAAAAGCAGATACATGGGTCCCACGCCAGTTCTATTGAATCTAAATCTGTGTTTTAACAAACTCCCATAAGACTTTTCCATGCATTAAGGTTTGAGAAGCACTGCTGTGAAGTCCTCCCTGAGATTCCAGAGGATTCCCTGGGACCTTAATGCTCATGGTCACTTTGCTCTGATTTCTTCTTTACACTGATACTTAATTTTCTCTCTGCATCTTGCAGCTGTTCTTTTATACTTTTTTAATTAAGAAAAAAGTGGAAATTAATTCCTTTCCTTGGTTTACACAATACACACACACACACACATTACAAGCTCTGTAATTGTTGTGAAAAATAATATGTACTGGGCAATTTAGGAGAGTATTTTATTCAGGCTATTGCAATAGCAAGAACATTCATTAAAGAAGAATGTCTCAAAGAAAAGGAAGGGGTGGGGGACCAGCCTGGTGGCGCACTGGTTAAGTTCACATGTTTCACTTTGGTGGCCCAGGGTTTGCTGGCCCGGATCCTGGGTGTGGAACTACTCACTGTTTATCAAGCCATGCTGTGTCAGGAGTCCCACATATAAAGTGGAGGAAGATGGGCACGGATGTTAGCTCGAGGCCAACATTCCTCAGCAAAAAGAGGATTGGCAGTGGATGTTAGCTCAGGGCCAATCTTCCTCAAAAACTGAAAAGGAAAGGAAGGGGACCTGCAGTCTCAAGGAGGTAGGTAAACAAGGGAATCATCTCAGGCTTGCGAGAGTCATGAGGAAAGATAGAGGTGGATCTTATCTTGGAATATGCAAGGACAAGGTGGTCCTTTGCATTAGACATTTCATGAACACAAAAAGATGGAGGATTTCTTAACCGTTACTGCTTCCAAGAAGTACAGGATGCAGGAAAGTTTCAATTTTGTCTGTCCCCCCTTTCATCAAGATGAACATCGTTTGTTGCTGAACAACCCAGGGGAGATAATTAAACTCCCGAGTGGGACAGAGCAGGTTTAAGGAATAGTCTCTGGAAGACTCTTAGTTACATTTTTCCTGTAAAATACGTTGAACTACTTGTTGAGAGGTAATGACAACAGTCAATTGTTTTAGTTTCAAAGATCAGGCATCTTAAAAGAGAGATGCCTAAAATGAAAAGAGATATATTAATATAAAAGGTTGCATTTTTTTAAAAAGAGCCAGGAGTTGAACCCTGAACTGAGGGTAACCAGTCCATTGATTCTAAGAGGTCTGTGGAGGAAAATCTTTCAGTTGTACCACACCACTCACTAAGTTTCATGAAGGTCTTGAGCAAGGATGGCAATGCTCTTGGTGTTAGGCAGTCTTGGTTACCTCTCATATAAGGGCATGCATGACCAGAGCATTTCACCAGACTTCCAAAGTGGTCCAGGCAGTGGCTTTTCAAGGGAGAATTGTGGCCTATGTCAGGTCTGCCAAGAAGTTGAGGATTACACCAAGTTATCAGACTTCCGCTCCAGGGTTTCTTTGGATCCTGGGGAAAAGGACCAGCTGCCAGGCAACCTAGAGTCCCAGTAGAGACTCATGGGCAGTTATGTGTTAGTTCTCTATGATGCAAGGCCAGGTAGGAGGGAGAAAAATTTGAAAACTTGGATGATGAATGGTAGCCAGATATGAAGGAAAGTGGAAGAATTGAAAATTTGGTAATGATTGACAATTTGGTAACATAACAGGATCCAGTCCAATTTATAAGTAGGTACCAAACTGGTTTTCCTATAGGTAGAGTCAAAATCAATTAAAGCTTTATAGACAAGATAGAGTTTACACACTCATCATATACCCACAACTTAAAAGAGGTGCAAAACAGCTCAAAGACAATGAACAGAAGTGCATGCTATAGAAGATGCGCAGTTTTCCATGGAAACACAAAATTTTTCTCTACAGTTACCCCTCTTTTGATCCAAAATAACTTCAAACAAAGATTATTCTTAATCACAAAGTAAGAATGACTTATAAAATTTAGTCTTATTATTTACATAGATGCAACAAGAATAGTAATTTGCCACATAGGCCTTCCTAACTTTGCTTTGGTGGACATTTTCATACAGAATCTCAGTTTGGATTTTTAAAAGCCCCTTGAGTCTAGGAAGCCAAGCCAAGAACTCTTTACCAGATTTCATCTGCAGTACTTTTATAAATTTGAGAGAATTCCTCTCTTCTTGAGGTTCCCAAAATATCCTAAGTTTTCTCGGGATCCCCAAGACCATTCTCAAGTTCAATGATTCCCTAAAAGGATTCAGAGAACTCAGAAAAGCCATCAAACTCACAGTTATGGTTTATTACAGTGAAAGGATACGTACCAAAAATAACAAATGAAAGAAGTGCATAGGGCAGAGTTCAGGAGACACCAAGAGCAAGCTGCCTGTTGTCCTCTCCCAATGGAACCCTACAGACAGCACTTAATTCTCCCAGAAATGATGGGTGGCAGCACGTAGAAGTATTGCCAACCAAGGAAGCTTATCTAAGCCTGGTGTCTAGGGTTTTTATCAGGGGTCAGTCACATAGGCAGGATTGACTGCCTGTGTGACTAACCTTAGCTTCCAGCCCCTCCAGAGGCCAAGCTACTACCACATGGCCCAAGATCCCCATTATCAGTCACATCGTTGGCATAGACTATGTGATGTAGTCATAGACCCCTCCACCCCCTGGGTAAACAAGACGTTCTTATCAACCAAGACATTCTAAGAGCTTAGAGGTTACTGCTCAGGAGTAAGGTCAAGGAACAAATCTTTCTTTAGAATGTGCAGGGTATAGACAACCCAGATGCTCAATTATCCTTTACTGCTCACTGGGCCAACCAGGAAGTAACTTCCTTACTCACCTTTAAGACTGGGAACTTTGTGAGCAAGTACCAGGTCAGTTTTTCCAAGAATTGGTGCCCTAGAGTCAAGCTGTGTTCTTTAAAAGCATCTGATAAGATCCAATTAAATGAGCATCATCAACATAACATTCCAAGTAAGACCTTGATCACATAAGCAATGATTTCAATTATGTCGTCATAACAAGAACAGATTCTCATTGAATCTATACAAATAATTATATTGCCCTGAAAATAAGAATACTTGTCAGGCAGGGAGAAAAAGATATCATTGACAAATGTGTTATTTCAGTTTACAAGAGCATAGTCTATTAAATAGTTATGAGTTATAGATAAAGAAAAAGGAAAGGAATTTTTTACACATCCAGAAAATAGAACATTAAAACATGAACAGCATTCCAAACAAAACCCACAATCATCCTTAATCAGTTCATTTAGTCCTATGTAATTAATTCTTATTCTGCTTGATCTTGGGTTAACAGTTTCGAAAACCCATGAGTTTCTCAGCTAGAATTCTGGAACTCCTGACTCAGCCACTGGTCTCAAAGTTATTTAAAAGACTCCATCAAAACCCTGTGCTTGAAAGTACTGTGGATAGTCCTTTTCCACCAGCCTCTAACACAGTCCTTGATTGAAAACAAAGTGCTCTGGCCTGTGGCTGATTATAAGTTCTTTCAGGAAAGTATTAAAGTAAAACAAAAGAAATACGTGTAGATGATAAAAGATTTTAAATAGCTGTGGTTTATACATTACTGATAATTTTCTAAAGAGAAAGATCTGATAAGTGTTCATTACAAGAATAATGCAACTGACAAGGAAATTTGGTTGTTTCTATGTCATACAAAATGGTAAAGTCAAACTAAAAAATTTTAGACAACATATCTGTAAACATAATTATCCCATATTTGCATCCAATTTATAAAAATAGATGAAAATAATCTTTACAAAGAAAATATCTTCAGATACAACATAAATTTAGACCAAGTTAATATTTTAAAAATAACTGAAATTATGTACAATGACTTTTAAAATAACTGAAATTATGATATGAAAATATAATAACTCTATACTGTTGTCTGATGTCAGGCAAAGCAGCATAAGGACTCTGATAAATAGAAAAATCTGATGGACACTAAGGGCATTAACAAATCTCTCAGGACCTTCCCATAGAGCATACAATTTCTGAAGTATTTGTTTTAATAACACTTACCCAAACAAAGTGAAGGTTAAATATCTCTTCTGACTTGATAATGCTTCCCATGCAACTCATAAATAGTAACATAACCCAAAAAATTAACTATTACTAATGCCACCCTTTTTACAAGGTGAAAAAATAAATCCTTTGTGATGTTTCCAGGGGTCTCTCTTGGAAATCTCAAAGACAGTTTCAGGTATAAAGATATCACTCTGTTTTGGGAAGGAAAAAATCAAAAGTGGTCAGGAGATTTACCACTTAAGATAGGAATCGAATCACTGGTGCCTAAGAGACAATATTTTGTAACTCATTTCAAAGTAGCAACAAAATATTTAAAAATAAACATAAAAGGTAACATGATTGTGGAGAATTTTAATGTGAGAAGTCTTTTTTCTTACATTATCAAGGACATCATAAAGTCAACATAAATGATAGAAAATTATTCTGGTAAGACATAGAGTCTTTGTTATTTAGGTAAACTATGCAGATGGTAAAGAATAACCATTTACAATGTATTATTAAAAGCAAACCAATAATCCAAGAAAATTTGTCATTTGAACAGAAAGAAAATCAAATTCTAATTTTGCACCCAAACGGTGATGCACCACATGATGTTTCAGCCAACAATGGACTGCGTACAAGACAGTGGTCCCATAAGATTAGTACCATATATCCTAGGTGTCTAGTAGGCTGTAGCATTTAGCTTTGTGTCAGTACACTCTATGATGTTCAAATAATGACCTAACGAGACATTTCTTGGGAACATATCCTCATCATTGAGCAACGCATGACTGTATAATATTCAATACTAAAACACTTTTTAAAATCTTATAAATAAATCCTTCAAACCTTAGCCAGTTTTGATTCCAACAACTAAAATTCCATTTCCTGGAACCTTTGACAGCTTCCCATATCCATCCAGTTTTGTCCTACACTTTCCATTACTCATTCTGGAACAACCAGTTATGTTACTTTAATAAAGGAACTAGAAAAGAAAGAACAAAGCCCAAAATCAGTAGAAGGAAGGAAATAATAAAAACCAGGGCAGAAATAAGTGAAATAGAGACTAAAAAAAGCCGTAGAAAACAACCAATGAAACTAAGAGCCGGTTCTTTGAAAAGATAAACAAAATTGACAAATCTTTAGCTAGACTTACTGAGAAAAAAAGAAAGAGGGCTCAAATAAATAAAATCAGAAAAGAAATTACAAGAGACACCTCAGAAATACAAAAGATTATAAGAGAATACTATGAAAAGCTACACGCCAACAAATCAGATAATCTAGAAGAAATGGATAATTTCTTAATCATAGAACCTTCCAAAACTGAATCAAGAAGAAATATAGAATTTGAATAGACCAATCACCAGTAAGGAGATTGAAACAGTACTCAAAAACCTCCCAAAAAATAAAAGTCCAGGACCAGACAGCTTCCCTCGTGAATTCTACCAAACATTCCAAGAAGACTTAATATCTATCCTTCTCAAACTCTTTCAAAAATGTAAAGAGGAGGGGAAGCTTCCTAACTAATTCTACAAGGCCAACTTTACCCTAATACCAAAACCAGACAAGGACAACACAAAAAAAAAGAAAATTATAGGCCAATATCACTAGTGAGCATTAACGCAAAAATCTTCAACAAAACACTAGCAAAATCAAATACAACAATCCATTAAAAAGATCATATACCATGATCAAGTGGGATTTATTCCAGGGATGCAGGATGGTTCAACATCTGTAAATCAATCAACGTGATACACCATCTTAACAAAATAAATAAAAATCACATGATCACCTCAATACACACAGAGAAAGCATTTGACAAGATACACCAAAGCTGGAGGGAACACACTCCCTGATTTCAAAATATGCTACAAAGCTATAGTAACCAAAACCACATGGTACTGGCACAAAAGCAGACACACAGATCAATGGAACAGAACCGAGACCCCAGAAATAAACCCACACATCTATTGACAGCTAATTTTCCACAAGGGAGCCAAGAACATACAATGGAGAAAGGAAAGTCTCTTCAATAAATGGTGTTGGGAAAACTGGACAGCCACGTGCAAAGAATGAAAGTAGATCATTATCTTAGACCATAGACAAAAATTAACTCAAAATGAATTAAAGACTTAAATGGAAGACCTGAAACCATAAAGCTTCTAGAAGAAAACATAGGAAGTACACTCTTCGACATCAGTCTTAGCAGCATATTTTTAAATACCACATCTAGCCAGGCAAGAGAAACAAAAGAAAACAGGAACAAATGGGACTACATCAAACTAAAAAGTTCCTGCACAGCAAAAGAAGCTATCAACAAAATGAAAATACACCCTAACAATTGGGAGAAGATATTTGCAAACCAGGTATATGATAAGGGGTAATATCCAAAATATATAAAGAACTCATACAGCTCAACAACAAAAAAGCTAACAACCCAATTAAAAAATATGCAAAAGATCTGAACAGACACTTTTCCAAAGAAGATATAAAGATAGCCAACAGGCATATGAAAAGATGTTCAACATCACTTATCTTGAGGAAAATGCAAATCAAAACTACAATGAGATATCACTTCACACCCATCAGAATGGCTATTGTTAAAAAACAAGAAATAACAAGGTTGAAGAGGATTTGGCAAAAATGGAGCTCTCATACACTGCTGGTAGGAATGTAAACTCATGCAACCACTATGGAAAACAGTATGAAGCATCCTCAAAAAAGTAAGAATAGAACTACCATATGAGGGGCCGGCCCAATGGCACAGTGGTTAAGTTTGCACATTCTGCTTCTTGGTGTCCTGGGGTTTGCCCGTTCGGATCTTGGGTGCAGGCATGGCACCCCCTGGCAAAAAGCCATGCTGTGGTAGACATCCCATGTATAAAGTAGAGGAAGATTGGCATGGATGTCAGCTCAGGGCCAGCCTTCTTCAGCAAAAAGAGAAGGATTGGAGTAGTTAGCTCAGGGCTAATCTTCCTCAAAAAAGAAAAAAAAAAGAAATACCATATGATACAGCTATTCCACTGCTGAGTATTTACCCAAAGAATATGAAAACACAAATGAATAAAGACATGCACTCCTATGTTCACTGCAGCATTATTCACAATAGCTGAGACTTGGAAACATCCTAAGTGCCCATCAAGGGACAAATGGGTAAAGAAGATATGTTATATATACACAATGGAATACTACTCAAATATAAAAAAAAGATGAAAACTTGCCATTTGCAAAAACATGGATGGACCTTGAGGGTATTATGCTAAGTGAAATAAGCCAGATGGAGAAAGTCAAATACCATATGATCTCATTCATAAATAGAAGACAAAAACAATGATGATGACAACAACAAACACATAGATACAGAGATTAGATTGGTGATTACCAAAGGGGAAGCAGGGAGGGAGGAGGTGAAAGGGATGACTGGGCATATGTGTATGTTGATGGATGGTAATTAGCCTTTGGATGGTGAACACAATATAATCTACACAGAAATCGTAAAATAATGATGCACACCTGAAATTTATACAATGTTATAAACCAATGTTACTTCAATAAGAAAATAAATAACAAATAAAAAAATAAAAATAAAAATGAAGAGCTGATAGAATTTTTTAAAAAAGAAAGACAATGGGGCTGGCCCAGTGGCATAGTAGTTAAGTTCACGAGCTCCACTTTGGCAGCCTGGAGTCTACCAGTTGGGATGCCGGGTGCAGACCTACAGACTGCTCCTTAAGACATACTGTGGTGGCATCCCACATACAAACTAAGGGAAGACTGACACAGACGTTAGCTCAGAGCCAATCTTCCTCACCAAAAAAAAAAAAAAAGACAAAACTACTTTCTTTTTTCCTTAACAAAAATATATCTTGCTTACAAGGTTGTTCTTTTTTGCCACTATTACTCGTAGTAAAGTCTCACATGTATATTGATTATAACTTTAAACCACAGTAGCTTCTATTTCACAGAGAAAACTGGGAGAGGGATGTTTAATTGTCTGTCACACATCAGCATTTTGCAGCAGGTAACCAAGCAAATGAATGTCTTGCAACCTTCTACAGCCCTCATAATACAACTTCTCAAAATGGCAAAAGTGAACACATTTGACAGATCCAAATATATGTATATAGCCTCTTGGTCATATATAAAACAAGAGGCAAAAAACAACATAAACTTAAAATTATGCCAGATAATTAATATTTCAGTACTCTCTTTTACTTAGAAATGATGTAGGTATCAAACGAATATTCAATAATTGACTCAACTTGCTTCAAGTCCAAGGTTTTAAGTTACCAAATATCTTGGAAACTATCTTGAAACTTACATACTACAAAACATAATTACTATTGAGATAAAGTTAGAATAATAACTCAGTTTGTTTACACACAAAGTTACATTTTTCATAATCTTAGCCATTAAGTAGAAGTAATGCTAGTTTATTATATCAGTGAACCTACAAGTTTAAACTTAAGTTTCGGGAGAACATACCCAAGCAGAGTAAAAGTATGCATTTGTGTTATATTTAATGCTGGTGACTCAGAGAAGATATACCTGTTTTTAATTAAACTAAAATTATTAAAGTAATATTGTTTGCCAAAGACTTACCAAAATTAGGTGAACTTGTATTCTTAAAACATTTTTGAGTTAGTTTCTATTAAAACACCTCTTTTTTTCACATTGAAAATATTTGAGATTCAATTTCCCTAACTTCTGGGAATTTTAGGAATATTCATCTTATATAAGTACTATTTTATCTCCAGGCGAGTCACAATAAAACTCTTTTAAAAATTTTATAATCCAATTTAGTAATACTATCCAGAGATAGAAAAATATTACATACTCACATGATGAAAAGTAAAAGAACTTTCTAAATCACAGACCTAAAACCATACAAACACAGAGAGAGAGAAAGCTTACAAGTTGAATTCTGAAATTTCAGCCATGAGTCAAGCATAAACTCAGAAATACAAAACTCACAGAAGAGCTGTTCTCTTCCCAGGGTGTACAAATTCTTAATTGATTTGACCCCAAGATAGACTAAGAGACAAACAGAAAAGACTAACAAACCAGGTTCTCTGTTGTCCTTTACCCAACAGAAATAAGATCTCTTCAAACATTAATCTGTTTACAAAGATCACTAAGTGTTCAAACTGTAAAACCAAAAGAAGCCAGCACCGGAAATCAAGAAAGCACTCAAAAAGAATCAAAAGCAAATCCTTATCATTCTACCAATGGGCAAGAGTGCAGGACACAGAACCATGAGCTGGACTCACTATTGAGTCCTCAGATAGCCAGTCAGAAACAGGGCACCGAGGCCTCAAGGAGGACACTCTTCATCTGGAGGGAGGAAATGAGAAGCTGCCCAGGTGGTCAATTCAGTCCAAGTCATGGCACCAAAACTGTGAAAGACAAAAGTGCACAAGACAATTAACTACAACTACAACTTTTGTAGGTTTATAATTCCCTAAGGATGTTTAGCCTTCCCTAGGGTATATTTGCATGGGACATGATTTTATTCAGGCTATTGTGATAGGAAGAACATTCATTAATGAGAGCATCTCAAAGAAAAGGAAGAGGATCTGGAGTTTTATAGAGGTGAGGAAACAAAGAGCCCTCCCTGAATCTTCTGGGAGTCATGCAGAAGGACGCAGAGGGGCATATCTTGGAATATGCAAGGGCAAGGTTTTCTTTTGGGGTGAGCTATTTCCTGGAACACAAAAGGGTGAGGGGATTTCTTAACTTTTGCTGCTTTCTGGGAGCACAGAGCTCAGGTAAAGTGCAACATTGTGATTGTGTAGGTGTCATTACAAAAGGTTTAAGAAGACAGGAGGCATTCGCAGAGGGGGGCAATCCTCTTAGGACAATTGCATTTCCCTTATGGTGTCATATGTTCTGATCATCTTCTTTCCCTTCCCAAGCAAAACAATAAAACTGATTGGGCTTCTCTGCTCTTCAATTTTTTGGTCGTTCTGCCATGCTATGCAGTCATGTGCCTATCTCCTGGCTCTACCTGACTCTATTCTGCTTTCTCCCAATATAGTTTCAAGAGATAAAATAATTTTCCACTTTCTTATGCAGAGAAATTTAGCTCACTTTGTTCAATGCAAACAGCTGACACAGCCTGGACCTCCCTCTGCTGAGCTAAAATTTGGACAAAGCTCCAAAATTAATATTTGTTAGGTCCTCAAGAAACTCTTACACAACATGACACCCTCCACCCCACTTTGTGTTAGGAGGAGTAGGAACGTTTTATTTTTCCATCTACAATTCAATAATCCCAGAAAAGAAAATTATATAAACATAGGAGTCCCATTGGCAAGTGGAGTCAGCAAAAGGAATGGTTTGTCATAGGAGCCCTTCTACTCCTCCTTTCTATGTATGTACCCCCCTCTTCTGTATGCCTCCTACATTCCTCAACACACTGAGATAAACTGTATTTCTTATACTGTAGTCCATACTCTGACCCCATCAAAATATGCTGAAGTACGTTCTCTTCATTCTCAGATCCTAGAGAACCATCAGCTAGAAAGCATTCTCATAAATGAATTCTGTCAAGCGTGGTTCAAAGATAATCTCAGCAGCAACCAGAAGTGAGACAGAACAGCTGTAAAAGTTCTTTCCAATTAACATTGTCCATGGGAGAACCATCAAACATTCAAACCATCATTCCATCTTCCCATGCTCCTGCCTCCATCTATAACCTCAGGTGCTCCCCAGTTGCTTCTAGGTTTTTTCCTAGAATTGACTCTTGTCTCCAACCCTGTGTTCATTATTTATTAAATCTTCAACTGAACACTCACTCACAGGCCCTCCCCATGGGAACCAGTCACTACTGTGATTAATTTAATTAATGACTGATTTGACATAAGGTGATAGTGCTTAGAATTTCTTTATAACAGACGTGTCTTCAAGATTTAAAAAAACCACACAGAGTGACATTGGTATCACAGCAAAGGCAGTTGTTCCCTTTGTCTCTCCCCTCTAAGTTACAACTAAATGAACATCATTAACCAGTGGAGGATTTCCTACACAGAACAACAGGAAACCTGAGAGATCCACGCAGCCATGCATCTCAAGGTGGGTGGACTGGATCCCCAGGAAGCAGTGGAACTGGGTGAGTGGACTCCTTCCCCTCCCTGGTGGCAGTGAGCCAGGTCGTGTGTGGGTCCTCACACAGCAGCAAGCCCAGCACGACTGTGGGTAGAGGTGGCATGTGAATGTTTTCAGGGTGGTGGCCCGGCCCACAGAAGTACCCACCATGCCACAGTGACCCCGCCCATGGGAACACTTCCCACTGAGTAGTGGCAGCTCAGCCCCCACATAAGCACCCCTCCCACCTAGTGCAGCAACTTAGCCAGTCCCCTGCCAAGTGCAGAGGCCTTGCCCATGTGAGCGCAACCTGCTGAGCAGCTGCAAACAGCCCAGGCAAATGCAGAACAGCCCTACCCACACAAATACCAGCAGACAGAGCAGAATCAGAAAATACAGCTCCTGCCCACCCACAGCAGTGGTAGGTGGAATCTGTGACCTGGTACTACCACAAATGTGCCAGCAAAGATCAATTCATCAAACACCATAAAGAACTACAGTAACACTTCAGAGGAGAAGGAAAATGACAAGTCTCTAGAAACCAATCCTGAAGTCACAGAAGTTTACAATCTAAACGGCAGAGAATTCAAAACAGTTGTCATAAAGAAACACAGTGAGTTACAAGAAAACTCAGAAAGACAGTTCAATGAGCTAAGGAATAAAATTAATGAGCAGAAGGAATACTTCACCAAAGAGACTAAGCACTAAATAAAACCAAATAGAAATTCTAGATATGAAAAACACAACCAATGAGATAAAAAATAATTCAGAAACCATAAAATTAGACCTGACATTATGGAGTACAGAATTAGTGAATTAGAGGTTATAAATACAGAAATGCTTCAGATGGAAGAGGAGAGAGAACTAAGATTTTTTTTAAATGAAGAAATTCTCCCACAACTAGAAGGACCTGCAACTAGGATATACAACTGTGTATGGGGGGGGGTTGGGGAGATAAAGCAGGAAAAAAAAAAAGATTGGCAACAGTTGTTAGCCCAGGTGCCAATCTTTATAAAAAAAAAATGAAGAAATTCTTCAAGAAATATCTGACTCTGGGGCTGGCCCTGTGGCTGAGCAGTTAGGTTCGCACGCTCCACTGCAGGCAGCCCAGTGTTTCGTTGGTTTGAATCCTGGGCGTGGACATGGCACTGCTCATCAAACCACACTGAGGTGGCATCCCACATGCCACAACTAGAAGGACCCACAACTAAGAATATACAACTATGTACTGGGGAGAAAAAGAAAATAAATAAAATCTTTAAAAAAAAAAAAGGCAATATCTGACTCAATTAGGAAAAGCAATATAAGGATTATAGGTATTCCTGAGGGAGAAGAGAGGGAGAAAAGAGCAGGGAGTTTGTTCAAAGAAACAATATCTGAGAACTTCCCAAACCTGGGGAAAAAATTGGACTTACAAGTACCTGAAGCCAATAGAACTCCCAATTATCTCAATGCAAAAAGACTTTCTCCAAGACATGCAATATTAAAACTGGCAAAAGTCAACGACAAAGAAACAATATTAAGGTCAGCCAAGGAAACGAAAATAACCTACAAAGGAACCTCTATCAGGCTTTCAGCAGATTTCTCAGCAGAAACCTTACAGTCTAGGAAAGAGCAGAATGATATGTTCAAAATACTGAAGGATAAAAAGTTTCAGGCGAGAATACTCTATCCAGTGAAACTATCCTTTAGATGTGATGGAAAAAGAAAAGCTTTCCCAGATAAACAAAAGCTGAGGGAGTTCATCACCACTAGACCTGCCTTACAAGAAATGATGAAGGCAGCCCTCTTACCTGAAATAAAAAGACAAAGGTTTACAAATCTTTGAGCAAGCAGATAAATAGAAAGACAAAATGAGAAAATTTCAGCTCTCTATCAGAATAGGTTAACAAACACTTAATTACAACATAAAAGATAAAGGGAAGGAAAGCATTAAAAACAACTGTAAACACTTCAATTTAGTCACAAACTTGCAACCAAAAAACAGAATAATTTGTGGGAACAATAACTTAGAAGGGAAAGTGGAAAGTGGTGGAAACTGCTTAAGCTAATGGAGATAAGAGGCTACCAGAAAATGGACTATCTCATCTATAAGACCTTTAATACAATTCTCATGGTAACCAATAAACAAAAAATCAGAGCAGAGCCACAAATTATAAATAAAGATAAAATTGAGAAAACCATCACAGAAAACCATGAAGCTGAAATGGCAGTCAGAAATACAAGGGAAAAGAAAAAATGTAAGTATAGAACAATTGGAAAACAAAAGAACAAAAGAAATAAAATGGCAGTACTAAGCCCTCATATATATAAATAACCACTCTAAATGTAAATGGATTGAATTCTCCAATCGAAAGACACAGAGTGGCTGGATGGATTAAAAAACAAGACCCAACAATATGCTGCCTCCAAGAAACACATCTCAGCTCTAAAGATAAACATAGGCTCAGAGTGAAGGGATGGAAGACAATACTCCAGGCAAATGGCAAACAAAAGAAAGTGAGTGTAGCCATAGTTATATCAGACAAAGCAGACTTCAAGATAAAAAAGACAATGAGAGACAAAGGGCAAAGTATACAATGACAAAAGGTACTTCCACCGAAAGGACATAACACTCATGAATATATATGCACCTCACACAGGGGCACCAAAGTACCTAAAGGAACTACTAATAGACCTAAAGGGAGAAATTGACAGCAAAACAGTAATAGTAGGGGAACTCAACACCCCACTTACATCAATAGATAGATCATCTAGACAGAAAGTCAACAAGGAAACAGTGATCTTAAGTGAAATTCTAGACCAGAGGGACTTAATAGATATATATTGAACATTCCATCCAAAAAAGTAGAATACACATTCTTCTCAAGTACACATGGAAGATTTTCAAAGATAAACCATATGTTGAGAAACAAGGCAAGCCTCAATAAATTTAAGAAGATTGAAGTCATATCAAGCGTCTTTCCAGAGACAATGCTATGAAACTAGAAATCAGCTACAAGAAAAAAGCTGGGAAAGGCACAAATACGTGGAGATTAAACAACATGCTACTGAACAACCATTGGATCAATGAAGAAATCAAAGGAGAAAGCCAAAAATACCTGGAGACAAATGAAAATGAAAACATAACATATCAATTTTTATGGGATGCAGCAAAAGTGATAATAAGAGGGAAATTTTTAGCAATACAGGTCTACCTCAACAAACAAGAAAAATCTCAAATAAATAATCTTAAACTACACCTAAGAGAACTAGAAAAAGAAGATCAAACACAGTCCAAAGTCAGCAGAAGGAGGAAAATAAAAATTAGAGCAGAAACAAATGAAATAGAAACTAAAAAATCTATAGAAAGGACCAACGAAACTAAGAGCTACTTCTTTGAGAAGATAAAACAAAATTGACAAATCCTTAGCCAGACTCACTAAGAAAAAAGAAAGAAGGTGCAAATAAATAAAATTAAAAGTGAAAGACAAGAAATGATAACAGATACCACAGAAATATGAAGGATTATAAAAGAATACTATGAAAACCTATATGCAAACAAATTGGATAACCTTGAAGAAACGGATAAATTCTTGGATTCACACAACCTCTCAAAACTGAATCAGGAACAAATAAAGAATCTGAATAGACCAATCACAAGTAAAGAGATAGAAACAGTAATCAAAAACCTCCCAAAAAATAAAAGTCTAGGACCAGATGGCTTCTCTGGAAAATTCTACCAAACATTCAAAGAAGTAATACCTACCCTTCTCAAACTATTCCGAAAAATTGAACAATACAGTATGCTTCCTAACTCATTCTATGAGGCCAGCATCACCCTGATACAGAAATCAGACAAGGAAAACACAAAGAAGGAAAATTACAGGCCAATACAGCTGATGAACATAGGTGTAAAAATCCTCAACAAAATATTGGCAAACCGAATACAGCAATACATTAAAAGGGTCATATAATATGACCAAGTGGGATTTATACCAGGGATGCAGGGATGGTTCAACATCTGCAAATCAATCAATGCAACATACCACATTAGCAAAATGAGGAACAAAAATCACATGATCATCTCAACAGACGCAGAGAAAGCATTTGACCAGATCCAACAGCCATTTATGATAAAAACTCTCAATAAAATGGGTACAGAAGGGAAGTACCTCAACATAATAAAGTTCATATATGACAAACCCACTTCCATCATCATACATAATGGTGAAAATCTAAAAGCCCTCCCTCTGAGGACACGAAAAAGACACAGATGCCCACTCTTGCCGCTACTATTCAACAAAGTACTGAAGGTTTTGGCCAGAGCAATTAGGCAAGAAAAAGAAATAAAAGGTATCCAAGTTCAAAAGGAAGAAGTAAAACTCTTCCTGTTTGAGGACAACATGGCTCTATATACAGAAAATGATAGAGAATCCACCAGAAAACTATTAGAAATAATCAACAACTACAGCAAAGTGGAAGAGTACAAAAACAACTGACAAAAATCAGTTTCATTTCTATACATTAATTATGAACTAGCAGAAAAAGAAGCCACAATCCCATTTATAATCACAACAAAAAGAATAAAATATCTAGGAATAAATTTAACCAAGGAAATGAAAGACCTATACACTGAAAACTATAAGACACCATTGAAAAAAATCAAAGACGACATAAAGAAATGGAAAGATATTCCATGCTCATGGACTGGAAGAATAAATATAGTTGAAATGTCCATATTACCTAAAATGATCTACAGATTCAATGCAATCTCAATCAATCAGAGTCCCAAAGACATTCTTCACAGAAGTAGAACAAAGAATCCTAAAACTTATATAGAACAACAAAAGACCCCAAATACCCAAAGCAATTCTGAGAAAAAAGAACAAAGCTGGAGGCATCACAATCCCTTACTTCAAAATACACTACAAAGCTACAGTAATCAAAACAGCATGGTACTGGCACAAAAACAGACACACAGATCAATGGAACAGAATTGAAAGCCCAGATATAAAACCACACATGTAGGGACAGCTAATCTTCAACAAAGGAGCCAAGAACATGCAACAGAGAAAGGAAAGTCTCTTCAATAAATAGTGTTGTGAAACTGGACAGCTGTGTGCAAAAGAATGAAAGTAGACAATTATCTTACACCATACACAAAAATTAACTCGAAATGGATTAAAGACTTCAATGTAAGACCTGAAACCACAAAACTCTAGAAGAAAATATAGACAGCACACTCTTTGACATCGGTTGTAGCTGCATCTTTTCAAATACCATGTCTACTCAGGCAAGGAAAACAATAGAAAAAATAAACAAATGGGACTACATCAGACTAAAAAGCCTCTGTAAGGCAAAGGAAAGCATGAACAAAACAAAAAGACAACCCATCAACTGGGAGAAAGTTTTTGTAAATCATATATCTGACAAGAGGTTAATCTCCAAAAATATAAAAAGAACTCATACAACTCAACAACAAAAAACAAACAACCCGATCAAAAAATGGGCAGAGGATGGGTCAGCCCAGTGGCATAGTGGTTAAGTTCACACGCTCTGCTTCAGTGGCCCGTGGTTCACCTGTTTGAATCCTGGGCATGGACCTATACACTGCTTATCAAGCCATGCTGTGGCAGGTGTCCCACATATTAAAAATAGGGGAAGATGGGCACAGATGTTAGCTCAGGGCTAATCTTCCTCAAAAAATAAAAGAAAAAAAGATGGGCAGAGGATATGAACAGACGTTTCTTCAAAGAAGATATACAGATGGCCAATAGACACATGAAAAGATGTTCAACATCACTAGTTATTGGGAAAATGTAAATCAAAACTACAATGAGATATCACCTCACACCCATCAGAATGGCTATAATTAACAAGACAAAAAATAACAAATGTTGGGGAAGATGTGGAGAAAAATGAACCCTCATACACTGCCGGTGGGAATGCAAGTGGTGCAGCCACTATGGAAGACAGTGTGGAGAGTTCTCAAAAAATTAAAAATAGAAATACCAAATGACCCAGCTATCCCACTTCTGGGCATTTATCAAAGAAAATGAAATCAATAATACAAAGAGATTTATGCATCCCTACGGTCATCGCAGCATTGTTCACAATAGCCAAGATGTGGAAGCAACCCAAGTGCCCAGCAACTGATGAATGAATAAAGAAGATGTGGTATATATATATACATTGGAAAACTACTCACCCATAAAAAAAGATAAAATCATCCCATTTGCAACAACATGAATGGACCTTGAGGGTATTATGCTAAGCAAAATAAGCCAGACAGAGAAAGGCAAACACCGTATGATTTCACTCATATGTGGAAGGTAAACGTATGGATAAGGAGAAAGATTAGAGGTTAGCAGAGCAGAAGGGTGGGGGGATGGGCAAAAGGGGTAAAGGGGTTCATGTGTATGGTAACTGATAAAAACTAGACTATTGGTGATAAGCACAATGCAGTCTATACAGACACTGATATGTACTAATGTACACCGGAAATTACACAATGTAATAAACTAATATGACCTCAATAAAATAATTTTTTTTAATTATTCAAAGTATGTCTAAAACAAGAGAGGTTCAAAAGAGGAAAAGAAAGTGTATCCCTCTAAATGTTCAATTAATGTAATATATACACAATATTTATTGTAATTAATATTGATAACAATGAGTGGTAATATGCCAGGCAGTGTGTTAAATATTCTTTATGTATTAACTAATTTAGCACTTTAAAAAACTGGGGAACAGAGAAATTAGATAATTTCCCAAGGCCACATAGTGAGCGTGGCACAGCCATGCCTCTGAGCCAGGTCTTTTCAACTCCAAAGCTTCTATCTCTCCCTTCAACTAAGAGCTGTTAACCTAGATGGAATTATTTCTATATACACCTTTTCCTCAAAAGTGTGCATTTTTTTCCAGGACTCAAACTTGCGCTCTTCTTTCGGAAATTGGGAGCTAGAAGGAAAAAAAGTCAAGTGTGGGTGACGAAAGAGCTGGAGGGCTTTGCCAGTGAGGGCTGGTAAGCATCTCAGCACCCACACTGTGTTAGGAGTGAGGGATCCAAGTCCCGTGCGGAAAAGGGGTGGAAGGTCGCGTAGCTAAGCCTGAAATGATCGTGAACAGAATTATGAGCATGCTTTCATTCGAGAGTTTAGAAAATCCCCAACTGGCTATGCCAAATAAATTAAAGTCTCTAGCCTTTTTTCCATCTCCAACATCTAAATAATTGGTCTCTGGGATCATGAAAGGACCCAGAAAGTTGAAATTAAAACTGAGTCATAAATTCAGAAACAGAACAATTGCATGGAGCAAGACACATCACACACATTAACATGCCTTTTAATACACCTATTTTCTGCAACATAGAAATTCATATGTAGAGATCTCATAAAAATCATGGAGGAGGGAAATCCCATAAATTTCTAGGAACCAAAACAAGGTATAGAAAACTGGACGATTCCAGTTCTTACTACCTTCGTATGTTTAAATTGCCTGAAATGCTCATCTCATTTATTGCATTGTCAGATTTATTTGAATAAATATAACAAACACAAGAGTTTTCATTCCTTTACTAGCGACCTTGGTCTTTCTATCCTCCTTTCCCCTGTGGGAATGTAAATTAGCCAGTCTTAAGTTTTTCCCTGTAGAGTTCTGTTTAGGAACCTCAACTTTGTGGTTGGGGAAGACTTTAATCTTCAATCCCCAAATTGAAGGCTAATTTCCTAGTTATAAAGATTGAACTAAGAGCAATTTATTTTTCTTTCTATAAAGTAGAAACTATATTAAGAACACACACTCACCAGATATGTTAGTATAATGCAATTTTTAGTGTCACCTCCCCTAAACGCTTCAGCACTTAATCCCTTAAACCCTTTCCATAGGGGAAAAAAGGAAAAACCTCAATCCAAGGAAGGCATAGGCAGAGCTTGGCACACAGGTGCCAGAGGGGAAGCGTAAACATCACGCTCACAGCCTCTAGAGAGAAACACTGAATCTCCTCCTGTGGGTCCCGCATCAACAGGAGAAATGAAAGTCTTTGACACCAGGCTGTCCAAACAAAGGGAGACTTTGAAGAGACCAAGGATTCATGGGCTCGCATCTGTAATCTACAAATCCCTCAAGTCCTTGGCCAAAACCAATCAAGGTCTTAACCATTCGAGCAGAGCAAATTTACATCTGCATGCTTATAACACAGAACCCACAAACTTCAGCTCTCTTTAAGAGATTATGAAGTCAAAAGAGGAAATTCTCATTACAAAGCAGCATTTGCCCAGAGGATGGACATTCCAAAAGAAGGTTTTCCCACAGACTCTACAATACAAGGAACGCCATCAATGAGAGCCTTGAAGATGAGCAGCCTTGCGGCCCACTGCTCTTCCCTAGGCCAGTGATTCTCTAATTAAAAATCTCAAATCCATTTTAGATGCTTACAGATGAATCACAAGCACTGTCATAATTTTTATATAAAAGGTGTTTGGGCTACTTACTAATAACCTATTAATTACTAGAACCCTATAAAGTGAATTAACTGTTTACTAAAGGATTTTTAACTTTTAACTTACTAACTTAAAGATATGAGGTTGTTTTAAGTATATTGTTCCATAAAATGACACCGTGCTAAAGTTAACAAGTACTTCATATCTATTACCGCCAACAGGTTTACTGCAATTTCTCTATTTTGTTTCTCTCCAATGATTTGTTTTCATGAAGTTATCATCCACTGGAAAGCAGTAGTTATAAGGTTAAGGGACCATGGGTCCCGTTGACATTCCCAAAAGGGTGATGGCTTTAAAAGTTTGAAAATCATTACCCTTGAATACAGCTGCCCATGAACTCCATTCTCTCTGTACACATAGAGAAAATGCCCAATTGGAGACAAAACATAAGTTTTCCATTAAAACTTTTAAACTGGGATAGAATGCGTTGCCTAAGGAATTCTTTTCACCACTTAAGGAGCTTCTCGTCACTTTCTTAGCTCAAACCCTAAACCCAAATCTTGCCTCCTCTCTCTGGTCAGAAAATGGTCAGAACGCCTAAACATGCTCTATCCATGCTTTCTCTGCAAATGATTCTATCCAGTTCCATGGCTTTGTATACCAGCTAAAGGCCAAATATTCCTAAATACATATCTCCAGGCCTGGTCTTTCACTGAGCTCCAGACTCATATATTCAACTAGTTGCTTGATATTTCCCTTTAAATGCTTAATATATTCCTCAAGTGTAACATGCTCAAAAGAAGAATATTGACATAACCCACCCCCACAGACACACACACATGCAGACCCCACATCCAATCTTTCCCCAGTCTTTTTCATTACAGTAAGTCGCTCCACCCAATTCCAATGCCAAAAACCTAGAAAGATTCCTGGACTTTAGTCTCATTTGAGCCCTCCCACATTGTGGTCTTCCCACTAGTTCTTATAGCTGTAACTCCAAAAACTAACCCAGATCTTCTTGTTCTTTCCCTTCCCACTGATGTCACCCTGATCCCAACCACTTTCTGCTCTTACCAGGACTCCTACCACGGCCTCCCATCTCACTTCCCAATGTCCACTTTTGAGCATCCCCTCCCTCACACCCTTCACACATGCACACACACACACACACACACACACACAATCTATTCTCTGTACAAGGACTAAAGACATATTTTCAAAATGCAAATAAGACCATGTCATTCCTCTACTTAATATACCCCAATAACTTACATCACCCTCATAAAAAACAAATTCCTCACTTACAAAATTGAACATTGAATTGATGAGGTTTAGATGAGATTTTGGACTTGAGTTGATGCTGTAGTGAGTTTAGGCTTTTGGAGCTCAGAATGGCAATATATATACCTTGCAAGCGGGACAAACATGAATCTTTAGGGGCAAGAGGGCAGACTATGTCAGAGAGACTAATGGCCATCCAAAGATTCTCCAGAACCTGTGATTATGATTACGTTACCTTATATGGTGAAAGATACTTTGCTGATGGCATTAATTTATGGATTTTGAGATGGTGAAATTATCACAGATTATATGAGTGAGTACAATGTAGTCACAAGTATCTTTATAAGGGAAAAGAGGGAGGCAGGACAATCAGAGTCAGAGAAGGTTTGTGACAATGGAAGTGGAGATCAGAGAGAGAGAGATGTGAAGACACTACACTTCAGGCTTTGAAGGGGCCACTAGCCAAGGAATGCAGGTGACCTCTACAAGCCAGAAAAAGCAAGAAAATGGACTCTCCTCTAGAGCCTACAGAAGGAATGCAGACCTCCCAAAATCTTGATTTTTTTCCAGTGAGACTGATTTTGGACTTCTGAACTTCAGATTGTAAGATAAGACATTTGTTTTTAAGACACCAAGTTTATATTAATTTGTTACAGCAGCAAGAGGAAACTAATGCAAACTCTCATGAAGAAGGCTCTTTGGGGTGTGTTTGTGCATGTGTATGAATGTGTAAACAAAATTTACTTTCATACAATGTTCTTTCAAATTTGATTTTTAGGTGGTTTCTTTATTCAATGTATATCTGTTCTTGTTGAGTATTTTGTTGGAAGACTATCTAATGGCCAAAGAGAGCAATCACGCCTTCTCAACAATTCCAATGACAAAACTAGAATGAGTTAACCCATAGTTCAAAAAATTTTTTGAATTATCTCATTTTAGCTAATGAATTTATATAAATATTTAGTTTTTACTCTGTAATAAACTCGTTTGTTTAAATTTTTTTAAAAAACAAGATTTTAAATTGCTTACCGTCAGCAAAAATAACTCTTTCTTATTATATACAGAAAATCATGTGTTTCAATTTTAGAAAATGGGCTAAATTAATGAAAGTGGCACCAAATATCAGATTTAGCATTTAATTTCTTTTCTCCTACTTGATAGCACTATATTTTAAAAATTCACATTTAAAAATATGAGAATAAGAATACGTTTTTCATTGCTAAATGTCAAGTCAATCACAAAGGTGAGAGGTCCAGAATTTGCCAAAGAGGCTGCATGCGGTGGAGTACCGGTAAGTGTTTAACAACCACCCTCTAAAGGGAAAGAGAAATAAGTCCTAAATAGCTTTTGCCAATTTCTGTGGTGTAAATATTGCCACCATGGCTAAATTCAAGCTATCAATGTAATGTTGACCAGCCTGCAAAACTTCCTGAGAACTTCACAATTGATTCTTGCAAGCCCAAACAGCACAGTTTCTCAGTGACCAGTAGTAAAACTTTTCGATCTACATCTACTAAGGAACCAGGTCGCTCAGGTCCATTGGATTTTCTTTTACCTCTGAAAAACACTCATGCAATGATATTTTTGCTGAAGGTGAATAATTGTGTCCTTTACTTCACTAACGCTTTATTTTAACATGCATAAAATGAACCATCTATCTTTTTTGAATGCCTACTTTGTGCTGGGCATCTAATTTTATATTCATTAACTCCATTAATTCTCGCTACAGTTCTAGGATCTCAAATAACTCATAGTTCCCACAATTAACTGTCTGCATCTAACTCTCAAGTCTCTTCTATTATTGCAACAAAACAGTCTTTCTTCACAATTGTTGGTGTGTATTCAGCCACATTAAGTTAAACAAATAGTAGATTCACTCATTTTAGCCATTAGCCTTTATCGTAATGTCTCTTTCTACCGGAAGAAAAAAAAAGAACCTTAAATTTTGACGATTCTTCCATAGTATGGTAGAGCAAGCCTCTTTCATTACAAAGTTCCCACAAAGTTAAGTATCCAAATAGCTATGGACAATTTTTGTCCCTCCCACCTCCCCCCCAACCCTGGCTCACCATGAAAAGATCAGGAGGCAGACTGTTAGAGGTGGGGTGTAAATGATGAGGCGGCCCTCGGTGTTTTGGGGTTTCCTAAAGCACCTTGTCCTTTTGTACATGTGGCCTCATCTGTGCCACATGTCTAGATAGTTTTTATTAGAATTCTCTTACTGAAAATGTATTTATCCATGAAGCGCTTTACAAAATAACCTCTCTTCATAGACGTTGTTATAAATATAGCAAACACGGCCAAATTTTAAAAATAAGTCAAACTAACATTATCCATGCTTTTATCCAACCAAGTGAAACTCAGTTCCTCAACCAGTGTTGAAAGCATGCCTTTTGAACACATTAAAATAGGCAATGCTTCGCAGGGGAATATTTTCTCTTAGCTTGGCTCCTGGTTTTGATCTAAAATAGATTCAGCCATTTCTGTCTCCCAGTGAGTCCTATCACAGGAGTGTCACCTTTCAAGGTGAAGCTGAAACTGACTATAAGAATTTTTTAAATACCTTTACTTTACTATTTGGACTTTTTTTTTATTATATTCTCTCTAGCCATGATGTTTCTCCTTTTAGGATATTTTCCTTCTAAATTTTCATGATTTGTAAATGTTACCACAAGAGTAATAAACTTATATATTTGCCACTACAGTGGAATTTTTTTTCTTTTTTATAAATAAGAGATACCAAGGCTTAGGCTCACCTCTGTTTCTACAATGATAACCTCATATTTAAGTTTTTAATATATTGTACATTTTTTAATCTGCCACTTCTGTTCAGTAGTTATGGTTGGCCTGGTGCTAACATATTAATTATTCCCAAGCTCATTATGAGGAGTTTTAGGAACAATGTCTGGTCTCTTTCACCCTTGCTGATTTATGATTGCTGTGAATTTTCTCCCATTACCTATTTTAAATTTTTAGTGACTTTAGCCTATACTTCAAAGTATTTCTTTTTAAACACCAAATGTTATCACAAGTTGAAGATTTAATTTTAAACAACTATACATTAAGAAGGTGAATAAAGAATGATATTAAAATTACAGCACAGCACATGCAAATACAGATTTGGGATTTAATTATGTCAATCAGGAATCAAAATAGGAAGAAGACAAAGCAGTTTGGTACAACTGCAGCAAGAAGTTAAACCAATCTGTAAGAATCAACTTTTTTGTGCATAATCAAAAGCTTAAAATACCTGGTTCAAAAGAACAAAACTTCTACTTCAGAAAAAAACAGTGTAAATCCAGCCCTGATGGCCTACTGGTCAAAGTTGGGCGCGCTCCGCTTCAATGGCCTGCAGTTGTTTCCCAGCAAAAAAAAGAAAAAAAAAAAAGTACTCGTTTCTTAAAAAAAGAGAGAGAGAAAAAAAAATAGTGTAGAGCATCTGTAGACTTCCAGGGAACTTCCTCTCTGCTCCTTTCCTCCACAGAGATTATGTGGGCAGTAAATGGCTTGGCAGTCCTGGCTCAGCTGCAGGGCACGTGCTCTGGATTGCCTGGCTCCGGCACCCAAACTTCTAGTGGCTCCTTCTTGCTCTTGTGTCATTTTCTTTCTCTTTATCAGAGACTCACGTGTGATCCGTTAGACCCAACTGTAAATAAAGTATCTAATTTTAAGCAAAGAACTTCCGTGGTGACTCCTCCAATATGCATTAGGTGCAAATTGTACATCTATATAGTTGAAGGATAGATCTAATCTACAGAACACTCAGAAGATACCGCCATCAATGGTTATTTAGTTTTACATTGGTTGATCTGAGCACACTATGTTTGACTAAAGTAATCAGCATTACCTGTTCATAATCAGTAAGTCACCTCAGGTCTAAAAGGCTTGGACATCTTTTCTTGATAATTAAGGTGAGATAAGGGGGCTTTCCAGATGTCACGTCAGACCTGGGGTTCAACGCGGTCACTCGGCGGAGCCTCACGACATTGCTCACATGTGAGAGCCGCCACGCCCCACTTCTGGCGGCCGAGCCCCCAGTCCTCCCATGAGGATTTACTCAAGCTTTTTAGAGGTGTTAAAGAGTTTATGATATTCAATATGGTAAGATCCTAAGTGGCTTCTTCTAAAATCCATTTTTAAAACAAATTTGCTTTATATATTTAAACATGTGCATAAGAGTTTTGTTTGAAGAAATATTTCCATGATGAAAATAATTTAAATTTATTGCCATACGTTGAATACTATCCTCTCTTTTATAATGACTGTGGAGAGGGATATGTTAAATTGTAGGTCCCTAAAAGGAAGGTTACGTGTTTTATACAGGAACAAAATTATGACAGGGAGTAAGAGAGAGCACTCCCCAGTTCTGAAGCTCAGAAGCAGTCCCCTTAAAGTGGCAGAGATGAGAGTGGCCAGCCCACCTGACTTCTAGCAAAGTGTGCACCGGTTAAAGCCAGAGTGAAGAGAGAGAGGCTGGTAACAGGAAAAGAAAAGTTTTTTAATAAATTAAGAAACATTAACTGTTGACAGAAAAGAAAGTACAAATGATTTATAACATATTGAAGTATGCTAACCTCACTCATTACAACATAAATGTAAATTAAAACCACGAGATATGTTTTCTTCTCTGCTGGAAAGAAAATATCAAAAAGTTTGAGAAGACTGTACTTGACATGCGGATGTGGAAACAGGTGTTCTTACATTTTACGAGGCAGGCGTGGAAACTGGTACCTACTCTGTAGAGGGCAATTCGGCAACATTAATCAAAAAAATATAAAGCCCACATATCCTTGAAGTGTGGGATGCACTTCCAGCAAATTATCCTAGAGATATATTTGCACATGTACACAAAACGTATATAGGCCAAAACAAAAATTTGCAGAATTTTATAACAGCAAAAGCAGCCATCAACAAAATGCCCATTAATAAGGTGCTAAATAAATTACAATTAAACAGCATAATGGAATACTCTTCGTTATTAAAAATAAAAGCCAGATCTACATGTAAGATTGTGGAAAAATCTCCAAGATACATAGTTACAATTTTTTTACAAAACCAAAATTCAGAAAGGAATGTAAATACTTCTATCTGTCCAAAAAGTATGATTATAATCATATGATGACATAGGATATTTCTAGAAAGACAAAACAAGAAACAGGCAACAGCAGGGGTCTTTCAGGAGGGAAACTGGAAGTCAAAGACGGAAGAGGCTTCCTTCCTGCTGTGTAAACCCTGGACCTACCGAATTCTACACCACACACGTGCATCGCTCCTCAAAAATAGAGAAATAAATGCAATTTTTTTAAATAAACAGAACTTAGCACCTCAAAAGTATAATGGTTGGTGGCCAAGTGAACTACGCTCCAAAAAAGTAATCAAACTAAGACACAGGCAGACTTTTCAGATAGTAAATTTTGGTTTCGTGGGTCACAGGTTTCTGTCACAAGTTCTCCATCGACTCTTCCAAAGCAGCGCAAAAGCAACCATAGACCATATGCAAACAAACGCCCCAACACAACTTGACAAAAACAGGAGGTGGGCTGAATGAGGCCCGCAGGCTGCAGGTGACTGACCTCTGATCCAACACACTGTGGTCATTGTTTTGGATGAATTTTCTTTCTCCTATACGAGTCTTGATTAGGGAAGGTCTGAGAGAGAGTGTTAGCTAAGATTTCTCAAGTATAAATAAATAACCCCCAATGGCAAATTTTATGTCAAACACAAAAAAATTGTTCTGAATCACAAAATCATATCCATTAGATATGGTGTGAGTGAAGATTTATTTTTTCTTTAAGGAGTCTGCCGATGTCGTGTATTTAAATATTGAGTAAACTTAACAGAGAGCGTAGACAGGAATGATAAACTTTTACTTTTTTATTGCAGCACAGATAATAATTTAAGGACCCTGTTGAAAGCTAATTGCACTAGACTAATAAAAATATTGCATCTCAAAATAGTAAATATTGACAAATATAACCAGAAGAATTTATGAAACTATAAAATATATCCACTCTTTCCACAAACCCTAATGCAGTATACTGAACAGATAATAAAAGTTTTGAGTAGATAATAAAAGGTAATGGTTTGGCTTTAATAACTTGTAAGTTACAAGTACCTCAAGTGAGAATATTTTTATTGGCACTAAACTCAGTGTTCTTGCTTATTAGTAGGTTTTGCTTAGTCATGATTCCAGTGATTCTTATTTCCTTGTACACCAAAACCATCGTCAAGGATTTTTGTGCATCTCAATTGACAAGAGAAATAGTGTTTACTTTGATCTGCTTTCCTTGCAAGTTTTCAGTGTGCATTTAAACAAAGTTGTCAACATTCAAGGCTTTCTGTAGGTCACATAAAAACACTTAAAACTTAACAGAAACTTAATAATGTTCATGTTGGTGAAAATATCAAATGGCAAGCAGCAGCTGTTAAAATTTTAATAGGAATTCAGGAAAATATATGCTACTTTTATAGAATAATTTAGTAGGTAAACTTGTCCTCCAGAATTCTATACCAGGGACATACCAGAAAAAAGAAAATGTTTGACTAGCAATGAAGGGAAAAGTTTACCAAGGTGGTATGAAGGTAACTTCAAACAACTAAAGGACAGCGTGTCAAATACGCTGGCGGACAAAGTACTAGAAGAAACCACCAAGGTTAAAGCAAGCTCAACTGTTCAAAGGACAGTTTCTAAGAAACAGTCTATCATTACCGTGGCTCTGAACACTCTCATTTGCTGCATCTTCGCTTGGCCAATGAAAGATGACAGATAAAAGCTGTGGTACAGATAGATCCTGTTTCATCTGATTCAGACCTTCAGTGGCATATTTCACTTTTAAGGTCTTGGCCTGAAATTGGTGGTAAAGATCAAGGCATCTTTCTTTGACTCCACTGTTCCAGCAACACAGTCCCATTTAATTTAACCACAGTATTTCACCAGGAGGCAGCCCGATCATTGATGCTGTCAACAAATTCGTGTTTCCTTACAGCAAAGAATTTTCTAAATACTTTTGGATTAAGTGTGCTCAGAATCAGGACATGGTATGTCTTGAATTCTGAAAAACACACCAGTTACTTATAAGCATTCTGTGAGATTTGCCACGTTACACCCATCAGGGAACCCAACTCTGCACTCTAGCAGCCTTCAAGGACCTCAGATCCATCATTTGAAAACACATCAGCTGTATTACTCTGTGACTCCTTCTGGCAATAAAGGGATGAAAACCAAGTCTCCTCAGGCTGAACTTAAAATTCCAGGAAGCTTCACTCTTCCAAAAAGTAAAAGAACTCCTTATCTAAACATCCACATAAACATTAATAATGCATCTTCTGTAGTAAAAAGGTAAAGAAAACAGAACACCAAACCTTAGAGAAAACACTGAAAAATAGTTCAGTTGATTTGATCACATAAAAGAGAGAATGCATGTCCAAAAGAAAAAAAAAGATGCTAGACCCAGGCCACCAAAGCAGAACGCACCAGACTTCACCACTAGGCCACAAGGCCAGCCCTTGATTGTTTTTTAAATGGGCACACATTACTTCTATAAACAACATTCCCATGTTGAAATAATGTCAATTAAAATAATGAGATACCATTTTTCATCTTTCGAATTTGTTTTCAAAATATGTACTAACCAGTTTGGATGAAAGTTTGGGAAAACAGGCATGTTTATACACTATTTTGGTATTTCATATGATTATGGGTGATTTTAATTTAATATTTTATCTCTAATTTCCTACTATAAATAATTGTATTTTATAATTTAATTTTTTAAACAAAGATATAAGAGATAATATTAACTTAAAGAAAAATCAACAACAAAAAATATTCAAATGCAAAATTAAGTATTCAGCTGACTCATTTTTTTCCTTTCTTTCTTTCTTTCTTTCTTTTTTTTTTTTTTTTTTGGATAGAAAATTATTGTTTTACTCTGAGTGGGGCTGTACTTTCTTTGACTTAGTCAGGAACTTGTGGTACCTCAGGTCTGCTTGGCACTCCTGATTGTGTTGCCCTCCTGCAGAGCATCGAAGTGAAATTGTCTCTAGCACATAGAGACAATTTTCACCATTTGACTTACCACACCTTCAGCACAGCAACCTGTGCCTTCCCAGGATTTCTGAGCCCAGAGTTAGATGTGAAGCTAGTCATCTAAGATGCTGCCTCGTGATGTTGATGTTGATGCCGCTGGTACACACTTTGAAAGCTACTCTTAAAAAGTAACATTAAGACCTGTTTCTTTCCCACACTATACTGTTCTTCCTCATTTGACTTACCTGGCCCATAGGCATGGTCAATAGCAGTAGCTCTTTTTATCACAGCAATCAGCTGCCATTGTGGTGTTAGGTGATTTCATCATCCACTGTGAAAAGTAACCAGTGGTCTACATACCTGCTACTTCAGCTGTGGTCCTTGGATCTGAAACATTAGCACGATCTGTAAGCTTGTTAGAAATGCAGCTTTTTGGCCCCACTCCACACTACTGAAACAGAATCTGCATTTTAACCAGATGCCCAAGTTATATGTATGCACATCAAAATTTGAAAGGCACAGGCTACATTTCACAATGTCCTTTCCACCTCAGGCCTTAGAACTTTAGCTTGAATCAAGGAAGAATTTCTTTGCTGAATGTCCAATTGCACTTCTAATATGGTGGGAGGTTTTCTGTCTCATTTTGAATTTTTTTTGTTTTTGATTCATTCTAGGGTCAGGAGCAGGAGCCAGCAAACTTTCTATGTAAAAGGCCAGTGTGTAAATATTTCAGCATCTGTGGACCCAATAGTCTCAAGATACTCAAATCTGTGCCTATGGCAACCACAAGAAAGCATCCACAGACAATATGATGGGCATGACTATATTCCAGTAAAACTTTATTTACAAATACAGGCAACAGACCAGTTTGGTCAACAACACCCATCTAGAGGCTGCTTCTTTGTTATGCTGTATATAACAAAGGAGCATTATGTTATGCTGAGATAACCCCTGGACTAAGTGGTTTACATGCCAGCCATGGATTAAAAGATGATAGAATCCAGATTGCTGACTTCCTGGGTAGCAGCATGGTATAAGGCAGTGGTTGTGAACATTAGAATCAAATAATTATGGCTTCTCAAAAATACTGATACCAGATCCCACCCCAGAATCATTAAATAAGATTCTTAAGAAAGTGAGACCCAGGAATTTGTACTTTTTAAGAGCCCCTCTCGTGATGTTAACGTACAGCCAGAACTATCCCATTTTGCCCTGGACTGAGGTTTTCCAGGCATGTGGGACTTTGTATGCTAAAACCAGGACAGTGCCACACTGAGCTGACAAGTCACCCTAGGAGTCAAGAAGCACTGGTGTGTAGAGAAAAGTATGAAATTGAATCACACATAAAGCTGGGTTCTCTATTTTATGGCCTGAAGAAGTTTGTTAACTTAATAAGCCTTTGCTTCCTCCCTTTTAAATGGGGATAAAGCTACTTAACACACAAAGAAAGTTTCCATGCATTGCCCAAAACCTGACATATGGTAGATACGAACAAAAACTCATTCCCTGTCCCTTCTCTCACTGAATTCCTTTTAAAGATAGCCAGAAGTCTTTAGGGCAATTTAGACTTAACTTCACTTGAGGACAGTCTTTTAAAAAACCAATTAAACTGCCAATGAAAGCTTGAACGTGATTTTTTAAAATTAAGAGGTGTATGAACCCACATGGGCAATGAGAACAGAAGTGTAGACGATAGCAGACAAGAATATTCAATGGAATGGAAGAGTAGTAATTCGGCACAGTGGAGAAGTGTGCTGTGTGATTCAGCACAGTAGAAAAAGCCACAACGTAAAGCACCTGCAGGAGATACCTCTAAGAAGGAAGCCAATTTGCTTCCAAGGGAGTAGTGCCATGACACCAGGTACCACGGAGGAGTGGAGAGAGACCAAAAGCTAAAACACGGGATTGGTTGACAACTGTATCTGCACCAGACAGACCTTCCGTGTCCCCCTCCATCACATGGGGCTGGACAACACCCCCATAAGGGATGACTTGCACACCCCAGCCAGCCTCAGATAAGAGTTTGCAGCTTTATTCTCAGGAGAAATAAAAAAGGCAAGGTGAAACATGAGATTGAAAAGAAGGCTGCACATGAATCATGGGAGCCCCCAGATCCCATCCTCCTTCCCCAAAATCCTGCAGCCAGGCTATTCCTCTCATGAAGGAAATTGAAAGATGCTTTTCTGGAGATAGGAAATAACCTCAGAGAAAATATCTAAACACATCTTTCCCCGTTGACAATTAGGTGTCTCCCAATAAACTACTTTGGTTCCCCGAAAAGCACCCTGCCATGAAGGCATGTCCTTCAAACACTCAGGAGAGTGCATTGTATTCTGCTGTGTCTCACTCTTAGATATGAGTGGACAGCCAAGCAAGGATCACTAATAATTGAGGAAAGACACTAAAATGAAAGGGATAAGCAAACAGCAAAAAAGCATCCATGCAGACAAAACAGCCAAAGAGAGAGCAAAAGTTCTAAACATAAAACAACTAATAAAATAAGTTGTATTAGAAAAACAAGAAACAGATGTTTCACAAAAGAAAAATGAGAAAAGAATGTTTAAAAGAAGAGAAAAAAATCAGAAAGAACTCTTGAACATTAAAACTATGCAAGCAAAAACAGATCCACAAGCAAAGGAATACAAAATTTAGGAAATCTCCCAGCAATTAAATTGCCTGGAAATTGCCCAAAAAACAAAATGTCACAAACACACACACACATCCCCCCACACACACATACAAAGTTCTCTTTTTTTTTAAAGAGAGAACTGGTAAGTCATATAGAGTCAATCAAGGATGCTAACATTGAATTAATAATTGTAGGGAAAAAAAAGAGATATCAAAATAATTAAAATTCTTTGAGAAATATAAAATTCCCCAGAACTAAAGTTTCCATATGGAAAGCCCAGGAAATTTCCCTCACAAGAAGATAGACACCAAGGGCCATCACTCCGAAATTTCCACTCATTAGAGATAAAGATATGATCCTAAAAGCTTCCAGAGGTACATTTGACAAAAATTAAAATGTAATTAGACTTCTTAATAGGCAGCACTGGGTGCTGGAAGACTAATTCTATACCCAGCAAAACTATCTGTCAACAGTGAAGGCAAAATAATGATGTTTTCAGACATACAAAAGCTGAAAGAATTCACTACTAGCAGACACATTCAAAAACCATTAAAGGAATTCCTTCAGGTAGAGGGAAATGATACTAGATGGAAATCTGGATCTGTGCAAAAGAATGAAGAACACAAGAAACGTTAACTCTACGGGTAAATATACAAGACAATCTTATTACTTAAATCTCTCTTAAAGACAAATGTTTAAACAAAAAGAATTACAATACATGGTGGAGTTTATAACATTAAGAGTAAAATATGTGACAACAACAGCACAAAGGTCAGAAGGGGCGAAATGGAAGTCTACGATTATAACAACCTTATATACACATCAGGCAGTATACTATCACTTGACAGTACACTGTGATACACTGTAAACCCTAAAGCAAGCACTAAAATACCAAAAATTTTAAAAGGAATTATAACTAACAAGCCAAAAATAAGATAAAATAGAATTATGAAAAATACTCTATTGATTCAAAAACATAATAAAAAGAAGAAAAGGTAACAAAGAACAAATGAGACAATAGAAAACAAATCATAAGACAATAGATTTAAATCTAACCATATCAATAATCACATTAAATATAAACATCATCAGTTAAAAGTCAGAGATTATCACATTGGTTAAACAAGGCAAGACTCAGGATATGCTGCCTAGAGGAAATGTACTTTAAGATCAACAAAATTCGTAAACCTCAAGCCAGACTGATCAAGAAAAAAAGAGATAAGACACAAATTATCAATATCAGAGATGAGACAGGTGACATCACTATAAGTTATACAGATATTAAAAGAATAACAATGGAATATTATGGATAATTTTATGCCAGTAAATTCAAAAACTTAGATGAAATGGAAAAAGTCCTCGAATGACACAAAATACTAAAGATCACTATGAAGAACTAGGTAATGTCAGTCCCAAAGCTCTTAAGGAAACTTAACTTCTAATTAAAATTTCTCTGACAAAGACAACTCCAGGTCCAGATTGCTTCACTGGTGAAATAATGAACTTGAAGACATATCTAAGAACTATTTAAGGAAAAAAAATACCAATTCTGCACAAAATTTTCTAGAAAATTTAAGAGGAGGTATATTTTCCAATTCATTCTACGAGGCCAGTGTTACCCTGATCCTAAAACCTTAATAAAGATATTTCCAGAAAACAAAATTACAGACCAATATCTCTCATGAAAATAGATGCAAAAATTCTAAACAAAGGTTAGTAAAATTAAATCAACAGTATAAAAAGGTTAATTCATCACGACCAAGTGGAGTTTAGTCCAAGAATACATGGTTGGTTTAACATTTAAAACCAATGTAATTTATCCTATTAAAAAAACAGAAAGAAAAACCATATTATAATTTCAATAGACACAGAGGAAGCATTTTACAAAATCCAAAATCCATTCTTCATAATAACTCTAACATACTAGGAATAATAGGAAACTTCCTCAATCTGATAAGGATGTCTATGAAAAACCTACCGCTGACATACTTAGTAATGAAAGACTGGATGCTCTACCCATAAGATTAGGAACCACACAAGGATATCTACTCTCACTACTTCTATCCAACATACTAGTTGTTCTAGACAGTGTGATAGGGTAAGAAAGAGAAATAAAAGGCACCCATATTGGAAATAAAAAATTAAATCTGTCTTTATTCAAGGATGACATCATCAATGCATAAAATTTAATGAAACCTATAAAAATGCTATTATAACCAACAAATGAGCTTAACAAGTTGCAGGATGCCAGATCAATATATGAAGATAATTATATTTCTATATACCAGAAGCAAACAACTAGAAATTGAAATTTTAAAGCAATGTCATTTAAATAACATTAGAGATAAATCTGGCAAAGGATGTGTAAGGCCTCTACACTGAAAACTACAAAACAATACCAAGAGAAATTAAAGAAGACACGGTTCATGGAGTGACATACCTTGTTCAGGGATTGGAAGACTAAATACTGTTAAGATGTCAAACTGATCTATAGATTTAATGCAATCTCAAACAAAATTCTAGCTAGTTTTTGTTTGTGTGTGGAAATTGACAAGCTGATTCTATAATTTGTATGGAAATGCAATAGGAGACTTGGAAAAAACTATAGATAGGTTTATAATGCCACGATATATAATAGAAATAGATATAATATCTATAAATAGATATAATAGAAAGTCAATAGATAGAATCTAGAATTGATAAATCAAGAAATAACAATGTAAGCATATTATTTTTTAGAGTAAGTTAAATACTAGAAAAAAGCTGCTAAATGTTCAAAACTGTTATCTCTGGGGATTGAGACTTGCCAAAGAGTTGAGCGTGCAACAGAAGCTGTTGGCTGTTGTTATGTTAAATATTATAAGCCTCTTGGTACTTAAAAAAATTCTTTTTAACTTGTGCGTGTATTATACTGATAAAAATTAAAAAGAAAAGAAAATTTACCAAAAAAAAGAAAAAGTAAGAGGCATATCCTTAGCTTCTTCACAGCTTCAGGTTCAATTCCAGGCATCATCTCATCTCCCTATTCACAATCCCACTTCAGGAGACCCACACAAATCATCTGGTGGACACACCACGTAAAATGGCGTGTGTCCTTGCACAGGCTGCTCATTAGCAAACTGGAGCACTCACGTGCACGCTCCATCATTTATCTATTTTAAAACCAGTTCTAAGTTTATGCGAATAAGTATTGACTGGGAAACTTGGCTTTCAGAAAGCCCTGGAGAGCTTTGGCAGAAATCAAAATCAGTGATTAGCTTTTTCTACTGTACTAAAATTAGATCAATTTTTTTTTCCAATGGGTAAGTAAAGTGCTAACCTGACAACCTCCCTTATGAAAAAAAGGGAAAAAAAGGAAGCAAGGTCAGGGTAGGGAGGCCAATGAGAAATGAGGAAGGGAAAGAAAAGGGAAAAGAAGAACAAAAGAAATGCCATTTGCTTCCCTTTTTATACTGAGCTTCTTAAAAATAAAAAGACCGTGAAAGCAAAGCAGAGGTCATATCCCTCAGGTCCATTAATCACTGTCTTTGACTAGTCAACATCTGAAAAAGGAGACCCCAGCCACAAATCGGGACACGCTGGTATTCAGACACATGGGCCTCTGCTAGACTTCGCAGCATTTGAAATGGCTTCAAATCTAATCATAAATTTAAGCTGGGAAATAATTACTAAATAATTAAAAGTTAAAAGTAGTCATTACAGCTAGCATTAATTAAGAGCACCATTTATTCATTTATTCCACAAATGCTCACTGAATGCTTATTAGGCTTTGTTCTAAGTGCTAGGGATCCAGCAGGGAGCCAGACAGGTGAGGGCTCTGCCCCCGGAGAGTTTCACACAACAGCAGGAGGAGTCCAATAATAAAAAATAAATTGATATAAAATATGCCGAGTGTGAGAAGTGCTATGAATCATAAAGCACATTGAGTGAATAGAAAGTGGGAATAGAGTTGCTCTATTTTCTAGAAGATAATCAAGGAAGGCCTGACAAGGAGGCATTTGAATAGGAACTCACTCAACTGTGACCAGTCCTTACCCAGACACATTTACTTGCTTCCATCTTGAAACCACCAGATAACTAACTCTAGCTCTTGAAGCCGTAGAGTGTCCTTCTATACTTCCCCCTTTTGAGACATCCCTGAGGCTTTGTGCAGGTGAGACTCACCCTTGCTTAGCAAGCTTAATGAGCCAGCTTTGTATAAAGAGCAGGTTTCCCTTGTGGTCTCTGTACAGGGCTTCTGACAATTCAGAGTTTTGAGCACCTGCCTGGTACGTAACACAGCAGGACTGGATGAGACCACCCACAGATGAGAGCAGATGAAGATGGTATGAGGCCTGAGGAGGGAGTCCTGGGGAAGTCCAACGATTAGAAGTCCACCCCACAGATGAGGTGGAAATAGCAAAGGAGGTGGAAAAGAATTGTCAGGGAGGTCAAAAAAGAAACGAGAGAGAGTGTGCTCCAGAAGCTAAGGGATTTTTAATCATGGCTCTTAAAAAGGAATCAGCTCTAAAAATTTAGCAAAAATAAATGTGAATACAAACAGATTGGCTGAATTAAAAGTAGGCAAATTTGTTTTCAGAAATCAATAAGAGGCATAAAATAAGTAAAAGGAGAATTAAGATAAGCCAAATACCTTGTCCCAGCATCCTTGCCCCATGGAAATCGTCTGAGGGAATTTTTCCAAATAGTTAATTCTAAATAAAGGGATAAAATAGAGAAATATTTCCTGAATCAAAAGGATTTTGAGGCTATGGTTCTCAACCCTCTCTCCCTACTCTCTTGATTAACTATTTTCTCAGCATCTACACATTCCTCTTATGCTTCTGCAGCCTTATTCATCTTTCTCTTTAATCAATCTTCCTTCTCCTCAGTATGATCTATTTCCATTCACTTTATGAAGCTGTCAATGATGGAGTCAAATTTAAAGTAGGCAGGCACAAAGCAGAGACAAACATAAAACCAAAAGGAAGCTCTTGAAAGACTAAAGCCTCAAACCCAAAGGACCTCTTCATGCATAGGGAGGGCCTGTCCAGCATGAATGTTTTAGCCACATATGGATAATAGAGATGAAAATCACATAATGTTAGAACTGGAAGAGATCGCTTGGTTCAAAGACACCTGTGCCATTTTAGAAATGAAGAAAGTAAATTGCTGATAGGCTAGCCAATTTGCCTATTGTCATTGAGCCAACTGGAGGCTGATCTGAAATAAGCCTGAATCCCAGACTAATGCTTTTTTCTCTAAACTGGAATAAAATCAGAAGTATTAATTTCAAATAAAATAGGCAGTAACATACTTTACTTTTTCCCATCCTTGAAAGTGAAATTAGTTTTTATATTAACCAAAAATGTGTGTTGAATTGTTTCAGTCTGCGCATTTGCCGTGAATGTCTTCATCATAGTCCGTGGCTCGATTCCTTTCCACTCCAACGGCAGGAAGACTCTCACTCATTTCAGTAGTTTCAGAATGTGAAAAACATGTTGAAGGAGCATATATAATTGTTTAAAATTCCTAGTAGAAAAATTTAAGGAACAGAACTACCAAATTAGTATCCACATATTAGCAAGGTGTTGAATTCAGGGGGTTATAGTCCTTAATCCACTTTTAAGTTACAAAGACTTAGCTTTTTTTTCCCAAGCCTGGAAAACTTTTTTCATGCATAACTCCAGGATAAAATTATATACAAATCAGAATGCTCATCTTAATCATAGAATGTTTATATTTTTAAATAGTCTTTGATAATGGAATAAGATTTCTTCTTCCAACCATGTACTAACTAGATAATATATCTTTAATATTTTCTCATTTCTGAGTAATATTTCTTGGCTTATCTTTGAGTCAATGAATTTTTCCCATATTTTCAAACCTTGAGAATCTTCATAAAATATTTCTCTTATTTTACTTTTTGTCAAATCCATTTACCTTTCTATTTGATCTTTATAAAGCCATAAATGAGGATATTCAGGCTTAATTTAAACAAGAGATGAATTAAAACTATTATAATGTATCCTTTATACTCTAGATTATTCTTAAAAATAATCTCGGGCGTAAGGTAACTTTTAAAATAGCATGACATTACATAAATACCTTTGGAATTAGTAGAAACTTTTTTAAGTTTAAAAACTTTGTGTTAAACAGTCTTTTTAAAGTTTAAAAAAAAAACCTTAAGATGGAGCCAAGAATAAAGTTAGTCCACAAAGTGCATGTAGTGAAATTAATACAGTCCCACACAGGGCTCTGAGCTTTCTCTACCAGCTGAAGACAAAGGACAGAAAGGAGCAGTTACGTAGTTCACAGGGTCCATACAAAGTAAAACCACACAGCTGCTCAGTAGACACATTTGTGTTCCCGATACCAAGACTAGAAAAATATTTCTTTCGTGGGTTATCCTGAAGAGGTTCTATGTAATATATGAATAAAACTTTTAGCATCCTCAGAAGAAATAAAACCAAAAGCCTCATAAAGTTGTGTGCTCTGATATCCCTTAAGTACAAATTAGTACTACTTGGGGACTCTGTGGACGATACAGATGGAGACAAATAAGACACTTGAATTCTTCCCCCTCAAACCTCACGTATATGAACAGTCACAAAAATCTTATAAATTCTTCTTTCATAATTTCTCTAACTAGACACTCTCTTAGCTTCACCCTCATTACTTCTCACTTGATTGACTTTGGAGCTTCCTAGTTATTCTTTCCACCTCTAACTTCTCACTTTTCCAATCCATCTAAAATACAGCTCCTAGGGGCCAGCCGGTGGCATAGTGGTTAAGTTGGCGCACTCTGCTTCAGTGGTGGCCCAAGGTTCGTGGCTTCAGATCCCAGGCAGGGACCTACACACTGCTCTCAGGCCACACTGTGGCGGCGTCCCACATACAAAAAAAAAATAGAGGAAGATTGGCACAGATGTTAGCTCAGGGACAATCTTACTCACCAAAACAACATAAAATAAAATACAGCTCCTAGATAGATCTTTCTGAAGCATTGCTCTGGCTAAGCACTCCTTTTCTCAAAAACCATTTTTTACTGGGGAAAAAAGTTAAATTTGCTAGTTTGTTCAGACCCTTCATGATCTGCCCTAACTCAGTGGTGGGGATCTCCAACAACAGTGGCCAGGCAGGGTACATGGGCGAGGGAAGTGGTCCTGGGTAGAAACCTGATGGAGCACACAAGCCCAGACCGAACTGCGCAGCAGTTACCTGGTGCCGGCTGATCGCTGCCGTGAGCAACATGGACCTGGTGTCTCAAGAGAAGGCAGAAATCTGTAATTTTATACAAAATCTCCTGATTTTTAAATGTAGGAAAGTAATTGAAAAGAAAAGTGAATGCTTTCAAGCCAATGAAAATATGTCTTCCGTGGGACGCAGCCTAGGGAGTGGCAGTTTGGGACGCGTGTTCTAGTTCTCACACTGCAGCTGAACCGCATCCTTTACTGCTCCCCTCCCCCTGTACTGCTCCTTCTGAACGTCCAGCTTCGTAGATGACCTTCAAGACCCCTTTCAAATACCAATTCCACTAAGCTTTTCCAGGACCGGTGGAAAGTAACTGCTTGTCCTCTAACGTCCCACACTATTTGAACTCTACCCTTTTTATGGCTGCAAACACTCTCTTCCAAGTTCAGTAATTATTTTCATGCATGCTCCTTTCTCCAGTTAAATGGCCATGAGTACACAGGCCATGCTGGATTCAACTTTAAATGCTGCACAGCAAACTACAGTCTTTCACTCAGTCACTTCTCAAGTATTTAAGAATTAGTTATCTCAAGATTGTTAATGAAAGAATTAAAATATTAAGCTATCTCCATCACAGTCTAGACTCTTGTTTTCATCACTCAGAAGTCATGCGTTAGACAGATGGCTTTCTTTTCCCCTTTACAGTTTGAGTACGTATTTTAGATAGGGAACTTTCTAGCATAACATCGATTTCCTTAGCAGTGAGTTCTTTATTTTCCCATGAAATGAAGGTTTGCACTCCCTCAAGCACAACCTTAAAATATCTTGACTCTGTGTGCAATGTTTAGATTGTTTTATAACCTAATTTTTAGGCCTTTCATAGATTTGTGCCATTTGTTTGCAAACACAATATTTTCCAATTGGTATAAGTTGACCTGAGTATTTTCATAAACTGAGCAATAACATCGTTTCAAATTTACCCAGTAAATATTTTACAGTCCCGGATATTTTCCTAAATTAGGTTAGTTTATATTGAAATACACTTTTCAAAAGATTCATATGTTTTAATCCAGAGATTAAGGAAACAGATTTTCTAAAAGCCCCTCCTCTCGCCCGGCTTACCCAGTGGCCCCATGCAATGGTGAGGCTCATCTTCGCATTCGTTTATCAGCACACACTCCCCTTCCTGGGGGATTCAGAATAACCACTAATCTGCAAGGGAGCTTAACCACAATTCAAACTTTGGAAACACAGGCAGGAAAACTAGGGGGAGAAAATGTAGTCTCCAGAAGGCGACGGAAACTAGACTTTCCTGTCCCTCAAGCTGAAGAGTAGGGAAGGCAGAGTTCCCCAAATGTGACATAAAAATGAGAGTTTTGAGCAAAGATGAAATGCCAGAGGAGTTAAGGAGACTTCGGTTGATATTTGAATTTGAGTAGCTGAAGTTCAAAGTGGCCTTTTCACCATTTAAGCTGCATATTTAAGAAGAAAAAGAGGAAGAAGCAGCCAAGTGCTGAAAACTGAAATCCTCTCATGAAAAATCATTCTATTTGAAAAATTAGAGACTTGTCAAAGAACAGCCATAACATTTACAAAAATGTAGGGACAGAGCAAATTAAATGACAAAACCTGTGAGAAGTTTTTTCGGTCCTTCTTGCTAAGTGGAGTAGGCATACAAATGTGCTGTCATGTACTTTTGAAGTGTTAGCCTTGCTTACAGAGCTGTGACTCTAAATGCGCATCTCTGTGTGAAGGAGTTAATAGGCACTCTGACGGAACAGGCTTGTACAGTCTTTGGAAATAGGTGACAACAATAGGATTTATAATCGGTTGATGATTGTACATTTCAAACCGTTTCTACCTGTATTTAAACTCTCAGCAGAACTTTAAGTACCTGGCAGTCTATCTCACAGGTTGTCAGCTGCCGGGTCATAAGACAAAGGGAAAAGATTACAAGTGACAGTTCATAAAATATACACATATGTATATGTGCATATGTTTAAATCAGATGAACGTAAAGCTATCCATTTTAAATTTAATACTTAATCAAGAACACCAATAGAATTTTAATTGTCTTTATCTATGACCTCTTTCTAATAAATATCATCTGAAGCATCTCTACTTTTTAGAGGTTAAAATGATGTTGGTGTCAGAAAGTGAAGTAATCAGGTAGCGAATAAAAACAACTTTGTGATGAGTTTCTCCTGTGAGGCAATAAAAAGCCTGTGCAATGGGAGGCTAAAACCTTGGAAAGAAAATGTCAAGTTGAGAAATGCTTTGACATAAAGATAATGCACAAATAAAAGGAAAGAATACTTGAGGAGAAGAAACGATTGAAAGAAAAACAATTTATGTGTAATAGAGAAGCTTCCGTACACATTTAAGGCATAACAGGGCTGGTAAAGGTTTCAGAAAATGATGAAATATTTTGTTGATTTCATAGAGAAAAAGAAGAAAACTTCACTGAAAAGTCTCCATCCAGAATACCAGATTCAAACTGGTTCCCAGCTTTATGCTACATCGAACTTTTTATAAAAATTCTAATCTGGAGGTAATTCTCTCCTAAAAGAAGCACAATGTGGTAAGCAGAATAATGCGCGACCCAAGGATGTCCTCATCCTGATCCCTTGAACAGGCAAATATGGTACTTTACACGGCAAAAGGGACTTTGCCAATGTGGTCAAGTTAAGGACCCTGAGATAGGGAGATTGTTCTGGATTATCTGAGTGTTGCTAATCACATGGGTGCTCAAAAGCAGAGAACATTTACAAGCTGCGGTCAAAGGGAGATGGGACTATAGAAGTGTAGTCAGAGAAATGAGCATTGCTGGTTTGAGGGTGGAGAAAGGGGGCCAGGAGCCAAGGAACATGGATGACTTCTAGAAGCTGGAAAAGGCAAGGAAATGAAATTCCCCTTAAGTCCCCGAGAAAGGAATGCAGGCCTGCTGGCACTTCACCTTAGCCCAGGGAGACCCACGTCAGCCTCTGACCTGCAGAACTGTGGGAGAGGAAAGGGTACTCTTTCAAACCAGTATGTTTGTGGTAATCTGTTACAGCATTAATAGAAAAACCAATACAGTAAATTCCAGAACATGGATTATTAAAGGAAAGAATTTTCAAAGTTCATGTTAAAAACCAAGCAAAAAGAATTAAGAAATATCTGGCTCAATTTTTAGTAGAGTGGCCTATGATCTTGCATATAAAATATAACATAAAAATAACTTTGTGGAAAGAAATATCTAAAGAAACTTAAATATCTTTGGGAAAGCAGCCCAGATGCCTGTGTCCTCTTAGAGAGCCTAGTGAAAATGTTTTATTTTGTACCATATGATCCAGCTATTACACTTCCGAGTATTTATCCAAAGAACGCAAAAACACTAATTCGAAAAGATATATGCACCCCTATGTTCGCTGCAGCATTATTCACGATACCAAGACTTGGAAGCAACCTAAGTGCCCATCAATGGATGAATGGATAAAGAAGACGTGGTATATGTGTTCACAATGGAATACTACTCAGCTATAAAAAAAGATGAAATAGTGCCATTTGCAACAGCATGGATGGACCTTGAGAGTCCTCCGCTAAGCCAAATAAGTCAGATGGAGAAAGACAATTACCATATGACTTCATTCATATGTGGAAGATAAACAAACACATAGATTTAGAGAACAGAGTGGTTACCAGAGAGGAAGGGGGTTGGGGGAGGGCAAAAGGGGTAAAGGGGCACATGTGTACGGTGATGGATGGAAATCAGACTTTTGGTTGTGAGCACAATGCAGTTTATACAGAAGTCGAAATACGATAATGTACACCTGACATTTATGCAATGTTATAAAACAAGGTGACCTCAATAAAAAAAAAAAAACTTTACTTGGAAAAACCTGCTTGAGATTCATTTGATGGTCAAGATATTCAATTTGACCCTGTCAGTCCCTGCATGCAAGTCTCCAGGTGTCCTACTGAATGTGAATTAAACACGAACCCCACGGCACAGCCTGTCAGGTCCTATGTAATCTGACCCTGTGATCGCAGTTTCTACTCCTCGCCCACTTCTCACCAAGCTTCAGCCACACTGGCCTTTTTCCTGATCTTTAAACATGCAAATCTTATCCCCACTCCACTCCAAGAGCCTCTGCACTGCTGCTCCCTCTGCTGAAATGTGTGGAGAAGCGTACATGGGATCAGAACTAGAGACTCAGCACTCAGAGAAATGACAAAGATCCGGAAAGAAACCTGCCACACACAGGACCATCTGGGCACTATCGAAAGTGTGCAGACCCCAGAACTCCAACCCAAGCCACTGAATTAACTGTGTGTGGGTCCCAGAACCATATTTTTAAATATCCCCGGGAATGCACACCATAAGCGTCACCAGTCTTTGACACAGGAGCAATATGGACACACGCACTCAGGCCCAGCAAAGACAACAGCCCTGTGGGATGGTGTGCTGCCTTCTCTACACCTAACTCCCAGGCTGGGCTAAGTGCTCTTGACTGTCATATTTAATGGGATCTTTGAGAAACCACTAGTGTGGTATAGATGTCAGGAATGCAGATTCCTGGGTGCACCAGCCCAGCTCTGGCAGTTACTAGCTGATATACTTGGGTGAGTTGCTGAACCCCACTGGGCCTCCTATCCTATCTGCAGTCTGACAAGGGGCAATATGGCAAAGCTGCCTCAGAGAGCTGCAAGGATTCAATTATCGAATACACATAAAATACTTAGGAGAGGGCTTGGCCAACAGTAAGTGCTCATGAAATGTTGGCATGACTTGTCGAAGTCATCATTCTAGTCAGCCAGCCATCCCTTTATTGGGACATGATCCACTTTTAGGGTAGTTTTGCTAGTGTTTGAAAAATGCTCGCTTAATATCTAAACATACCTATTTTTCATCTTTCAAAGCTGTTCCATAAAACAAATTGAAAAGTTCTATGTTCTTCCCATTCCCTTCCAAACTGCTAAATCAATGACTGGTTTTAAGCATGCAGCCCAGAAAATCTTTACAATTGTGTAAAATGGTTACTATTTCTCTTCTGATATGTACTGGATTATCCAAAGCCACAGGAAAACAGGGATATAAAATATCAATAAAAATCTTTTTTAATTCTCCCAGGCTCTCTGCTGATTTCTCCCCTCCTCTGGTGGTTAAACTAAAAAGGCATAGATCACTGCAGAAGCTGCTGTCTACAAAAAAATTAAATAACACTTATTCCAAAATATCTAAATTCAAATAGGATTTCACCGCTGGGTGTTAGGCCCTAAATCCATCAAAGATGCAGATGAGTCAGGACTAATCCTTTGGCCTTTATCAACTCAAGGATAAATGGATAGTCCAGCCTGGTGAGTTTGGGGAAAGAAAGCATTCATCCTCATCCAATAGAGGGTGACATTCAACTAGTCCAGCCACAAAGTTTGAGAGACCTGAAGACTGAGGGTTTGGAAATTCCAGCGACCTCCTTGTTCCCATAGGCATTGGCTAAGGGAGAGAACCCATGCATGTGCCCTTTGATGCTGGGCACTAAGAAAGAGCCATAGAGAAGTGGCAGTGTGACACAACTAAACAGAAGGAGGTAAGGAAAGAAAGCGCCCACGCACGTTCCGGGGCTGGGCTCTCTTTCCACTTCAGATGTGGCAAGGATCCAGCAGTTTTTTGTGGCCAGAGAACCTTCTCTAAATGGTAACTGGGAGCATGAATAATAGAGATACTCAGCCTCACAAGACAGTGAGAGAATCACACAAGCACGGGCTGTGGCACGGATTTCCCAGAAGCACAGGAACAAGGCAGCCGTACCCCACAATGATACACAATGATACACAATGAATAGGATAACCAAGAGAATCACCTTCCGGGGCGCTGGTGGTGAGGTGTGATCTGTACCAAAAACCCAGCCAGGATCTGAACATGCAGCCCGATCCTCCCCTGCAGGGGCCTACCACAGACATCACTGGTGCCGTGGGAGAGTGAGGAAGGAGGGAGGGAGGCTCAGAGAGAGAACTTTCACCTTATCAGTGCTGAGAACCAAACAGTGACTGAGTCAACTATTTCCAAACCAGACTATAAAAACATACTCGAGGGGCAGGTCTGGTAGCGTAGTGGTTAAGTTCCAGCATTCCCCTTCAGCGGCCTGGGGTTGACAGTCTTGGACCTTGGGCACGGACCTATGCACCACTCACCAAGCCGTGCTGTGGCAGCATCCCCCACACAAAAAATAGAGGAAGATTCCCACAGATGTTAGCTCAGCTCAAGCAAAAGTGAGGAAGATTGGCAACAGATGTTAGCTCAGGGCCAGTCTTCTTCGCCAAAAAAAAAAAAAAAAAAACCTCAAATCTGATAGACCTAAGAACAACTAGGTTTTAGAAGTGATTGGAATATGTAGAAATAAACAATTTCAATTTCCTGCTGATGAGCAGTAATGAAGATTCAAAGAGGAAAATAAGTTATTAGAAAAAAACAGTTCTATTTTGCACTGATATGAAACTATCCAAGCTGCACATATTAGACCTTTAAATTCTAAAGCTTCTTTTTCCCAAACTAAACTTTCATTTTCTAAACAATATGCCCAAATATGGGGGAAATTCGCATAAGTCCCTTTCAGTTGGATCAAACTTAACCATCAGTATTTTCCCGTGAGATAAGTGTCTCGCGCCTCATAGCCTTGGTCAAGTCATGGCACCGGTTTTCTCGTGTATAAAATTAGGCAGTTTGGCCTAAAGGTCTAAATTACCTCCCAACTCAGTACTTTAGTGACAAGATAGAAAGTTCCTCTCAGGTCTTTGTTTAGAATCAAGTGCATAATTAAAGAACTTTAGAATTATGGGCCTGGCTTCCCTCTGGGAAATTTAACTATCCCCAGGTTCAGAAATGTCCAAACACTTCACTATTTCACTGCAAGGTGTTGGAGGAATAATGATTCCATAAATTGATTTAGATTTACCTACCAATCTTTGTTTGATCCAGGATTAGCTTACAAATCAGACGGGGATACACGAGCCCTCACCAATGTGCCTCTTCAAAGAATTAAACTTTAGCATGTCATTAGCCAACTTCTTTGACTGAATGGAATGTTAAAGCAACATTTATTCCTTACATAGTACTTTCCTCCTAGAAGTTAAAGTTTCTCTCCAGAAAGATAAAAGATGTTATTTATTTTGCTTAACAAAGACTTTACAGAATAATAACGTTTCCAGTATTAGCAAATTTGAAAACTCTAAATCCCCAGAGCTGCTCCTCTCTAAGTCGTTTAAATCAGGAGATTCTAAGTCTCTTTTAAATCTCAGAGCATATAATTCCTGGTGATTTACTATAAATCCCAATGCAGCTGGGGAGTGTTCACGCTCTTTGTTCGATCAGACTTTCTTATGAACGCACAGCTATCGTGTTTTCCAATATACGTTTGCGTTCGCATCAGCTATGGGGTTCAGAGGAGTGGCAGGCATCAGCGATACTGTAAAGTGTTCTCGAAGCAATAGAAAAGCAAAAAGAAGTCATAATTTTCTATAGGGATAATTTCTCTGCCACACTGACACTTTTAGCTGTTTTCGATAGTGCTGATTTATTGGAAAGCTTAGAAAGGTGGTGCTGAGAACCTGCTTTCCCCATAAAGTCTCAGCGACAGAGGATAACGTTTACATCTCTCAAACTGCCCATTGTGAAAGACTTTTTCATTACGATGAAGGTGTTTAGAGGTTTTTGATTTAATGTAGAATGATAACTCCTGTGAGTCTCAGACTTCTGGAAAGAACAAACAATGAAACGCTCCCCTCCCCAGAGTGAGCTCAATGACGGAATACATTTGACTATCCATGGCAACAAAGCACTTCTCTGACTTGCTTGAGTTCTGTAAAGTGAAATTCTGATTCTCACAGATTAAAATTTATTTATAAATATACTACTTTGACCTTGTGTTTTCCACACAAGAGAAGCTGTAGCTCCTGTCTGTGTATTACTGTTCTTGTGGCTAATTCAGGCGGTTTCCTCTTTAACTCTTGGAGCGAGGGAACACAAAGGCAACGGCAGAAGCTTACCACTCCGTAAGACCCTCTGAGAAGCTAACTTGGGAGTGCTCGCCGCGTGTTAAAACATGAAACTGAAAGTTAAGAGAACGCACTAAGGATGCCACAAGACCTTAGAGAGAGTTGTCTTAATAGCTAATTTACTTTTCCCGTTAAATTGGGAGGGTTGCTCAAATACAGTTAAAATTAGGGGATTTTTCCCTTTAAAAATACCAATTTATAATTAATTTTCTCCCACTATGACAGCTCCTCCTAAGAGAACCTTCCAGGCCCCCATGGCACTTGCTCCCTGCATCTCTGCGCCTGCTCCCAGACCCCTGCTGAGTAAGAAGTAAACCTGGAACAGAGTGGCCAACTGTCCTGGACTGAGGGGTGCCAGGGCGCTGGGCTTTCAATGCTCAGACCAGGAGGGAAAACCAGAGAATATGGTCACCCTACAGAGCTTTCCAAACTTCAGAGTGCCTCAGATTTACCTGTAAGGCTTGTTAAAACACAGATTTCTGAGCCCCACCTCCCGAGTTTTTTATTCAGAAGATCTGTGTATGATCCAAGAACTGGCATTTCTGACACATCTCCAGGTGTTGCTGCTCCTGCTTTTCCAAGGGTCACACACTGAGAGGCCAAGCCCACATGCCAGGACTCTCCTGCCCATCAGCTGATTAGCTCAAGGTCCATAGCTGATCCAAATATCTTATTAGAGCATCTCTCACAAGAATTTGACATTGGAGCTCAAGGTCTTATATCAATTACCTCGGTCATGAAGGAAAGGTTCTGCGTGTGACACTAAGTACATAGAGAAAAGGGGGTAAGTGAGGGCTTGTCTTGCTACCTAACATATTTCCAGTTCCTGAGTCCAGTCCTTCAATGAGGCTCAGCTGTACTTGTCATCCTCTAGTTCCATGAGGTTTTCTCATTGCCTGCTGATAAATTATTGTTTTTTACTTCAGCTACTTTGAGTGTCTTATGTCACATAAGCCAACGCAAGCCTGATTAAAACCAAAATGTTCCAGACCAGACCAGTGGTGTAGTGGTTAAGTTCATGCACTCTGCTTAGGCGGCCCGGAGTTCGCCGGTTCACATCCCAGGCGGGGACCGACACACCGCTCATCAAGCCATGCTGAGCTGGCATCCCACATATAAAATAGAGGAAGATGGGCACAAATGTTAGCTTAGAGCCAATCTTCCTCAGCAAAAAGAGGAGGATTGGTGGTGGATGTTAGCTCAGGGCTGATCTTCCTCAAAAAAACAAAAAGGACCAGAATGTTCCAAATAATTGCATGTAACAAACAGAGAAAACAGTCAAACTAAGTTCAACAAAAGACTGTATTTGCTCTGAGCAACTTCAGTCTCTTCCATAACTTCTTAAACTGTCAGGAAAACTATTTTAATCATTCATGTTATGACAGAGCTTGAAAATTTGATGCATTTTTCTTTTTTATTAATGTATAATTGATATATTATTGTCAATTCATTGTCCTATTCATTTCAGGCGCACATCTCAGTGATTCGATATTTATATACATTATTAAATGATCACCATGATGTCTAGTTACCATACAAAGTTATTACAATATGATTGACTATACACCCTATGCTATACATTACATCCCCACGACTTACTTACTTTGTAACTGGAAGTTTGTACCTCTCGATCCCCCCCGTCTATTTTACTCACTCCTCAAACCCTCCCTATAAATGCCTCAACTAAATATGGAAAAGGCTATAAAGAGAGAAGAGAAGTAAAAGGAAAAATTACCAACTCAAGTTAAGAAAGGATATCCAAAGAGAAAATTTTATCACAATGCCTGGGGCCGTTGAAATCTCATGAGACTTAGAATTTTTGAGTAAATGATGGATTAGACTAAGTGAATTTGCACTTTATGGAATTTTATAGGCCAATTTCACAGAGAAAATTGAGAATGTTACATTTTCTCCATCAGAAACGGAAACATGTTTTAAAGACTATGGAAGAGGATTTTGGAAGCACAAAACCCATTGCAGCCTGGGTCATTACTCTCCCTGTCTATTAAGGCAACAAATTACCATCCTGTTTTTAACGGCCCTTAAGGAGGATGATTTCAAAATCTCCCCCAATAAAGCTTTTCTAATAATTAACAGAATTCCCTGCCTGGAAACGTCTTTATGACTTTTAACCTAGGGAACAGCTGATCAGGAGCTCTGAGTAACAAAAGCAGGCTCTTGAAGGCCATTTTTAGTTTTGCCTTTTTTCATATTCCCATTGCCCCTGTTGCAATCCCCTGGAGCTGCCTCATGTGCTGTATTTGTTACTGTATCCAAACCTACCAGTTTCTGAATTTCTTGATTTACTAAACAGCGCTCAGCAATCTATTCTCCTAAATACAGCATTTTTTGTTATGGATCCCTAGTTAATTTTGGTCTCCTTTACACATTCAATATCTTTCTAAAATGCTTCTCCTCGAGTTTAATCACTGCATTCATCTCTTTTAAACAATTCTGCCTGGTTCTAACCACGTTTCCAGGGGTTATACCACCTTCAGTTCATCTGAGTGATTTTGAATCCATTTTCTGCCTACCATCTCCTCATTCCCACTCCCCGAGTCATCAAAAACCTAAAGAATATGTTTTCTTTCCCATCATTCAGATAAATATATTACAATTTTCAAAAGTTCTGGACTTAGAATGGATCCTTCAGATTTGATTTGTGACCCACACACAACTCAGAATGTCAGGACTCACAGTAATTTACAAGCACGTTATTTGTTATCAGATGCTCTTACAGAGTAGAGAATGATCACACTGCTTCGCCACTTAAACTTCACTCTCTGCTTTAGCCCCAGGTTCCTCCCTTTTGGTAGTATTTATCAGGGTAATTCTCACCCAGTTTCATTACGTCCTCATTAGTACATGTCTGTTATCTCCTCACTGCCAAATCAAGAGTAAAGGTTCTTTTTGTTTTATGATCCCTGTGGGCGAATGTGATTCTTGGCTGAACACATCGAGTGCCCATAAGGTTCTAATAGTTGAAGTGCTTAACACACCTGCCATCCATCAAGGTTTATGATGTGGTTACCATGGCTACCAAAACCCTATGCATTCCTGATCACATGGGATTCATTCTGTAAAAAAAGAGAGAGAGAGAGAGCAGTCTGCCAGGGAATTATCCATGAGAATTCAGTTCCAACTGAACAATTAAAATCGATCAAGAAGTAACTTTAAACAAAAGTAAAACATCACAAACTCAGAGCCACTAAGATAAGCTGAGGCCAAACCAAGGCCATGCTAGCATAAAAGAGGTGGACACAAATGAGTCCACGTCACTTTTCCTTTGTGCTAGCTCATGTTATCAAATGGCAAGGTGTACAATTTTCAAGACTTCCTTGGAGATCGCCTTTGGAAAAAAGTGTTGGAATCCATAACTTTGAATCAAAAGTTACTGTGGAAGCCTTTTTTCTTTCCCCAAAGAAAGTTTGCTTTCAAATAACAACACTCGAGTTGTATTTTATAGCAAGCTTTTCATTCAAGAGGTACATAATGCTCTATAAACTTATTAATCCTCACAACCTTCCTGCAAAGCACAGGGGTAGCAAACTCCCCAGATGCGCATATTGAATTTTTAAAAAGCAGTTTAAGTGGAATCAATAGTGTATTCAGAAAGGAAGGTTAAAAAGGTAGGCCTTGCACTGTGTCTTTATAATCAAAGTCCACTAGGAATTTATTAGACTGTGACAAAAGAAAAAGAAAGAAAAAAACTTAAGCTTTTATACATTGCCTGTTTGGCTTATATTGAATGCTACCTTCCATACTTTCCATAGCATTGGGATAGAGTGGGTAATTTGACATTCCCATCTTCAGCATATTGCTATGTCAGTTTGCAAACTGAAACTGAGTATTATCCAACCCAAAAATAACTCCCCAGTAGGAAATTAGAAAGAATCTCTGATTCCACAATGCTATTGTTTAAAAACAGATATTTATTAAAATTTGGATTGAACTGTTAAAATCATCAAACGTTCTGATACATATTTTGGCAATATGTACCAAGAATCTTCAAAATACTCATACTCTGTCCCAGTAATGCCACTTCTGGGGATTATTTCTATCCATAGGAAAGAATACACAATTCAAATACAGATTTATGATATGATTTAGAGAATTATATATAAGCAATACATTGAAAGTATTTAAAATACTTACATAAATGAAAAGATTAAATATAATAAATCCAGCCATTTCTTCATTCCTTTACCACCTACTGTCTATCTCCTATCTTCAGGCACAAGAAACACAAAGACAAGCAAGACATGCTCTTCTGAATACGATCCCAGCCCTCTAGTGCATTACAGTCTAATGTGGAGAGAAAGACATGTAAATACAACATGACCATAGGTGCCCTGTAAGGAGTGTGCACAGCATAGCAGAGGATCACAAAGGAAAAAGTGTTCGACTTTGCATTGGGAAGATGAAAGTCAGGAAAATTTTCATAGGGTTGACCTTTAATCTAAGACTAGTAATTTGAGTAGATGTTTGGCAGACAGGAAGATCACCGGCGTTAGTGAAAAGGAGGGGCAGAGTAGTGGGAACCAGGAGTATTCAGTCGAACAATGTCATAGCACTAAGTCGAGGCTGTGGCTTTGGAGACGGCAGGAGCAGACAAGGGTGGTGTGATTATCTTTCAGGACTTTATGACTTGCAAACGAGGATGAGATGGGTGGGCTGAAGAAGCAAAGATGATTCCTAATATTCTGACTTGGGAACCAGAAGTGTGAGAGAGGGGATCCAAGAGAAAGCAAAGCAAAGCAAAGAGAAGGAGAATAGTACCATCTAGACATGAAGAGTTGGAATCGTTGAGGAACACCTAAATGATAATAGCCAATAGAAAGAAAGCTGGATCTGAAGTTACTTGGGAGTAATGGACACGTGGACTGTGGTAGCAACCATAGAAGAGGATGAGAGTGTGAAGATTGAAAAGAGGAGTAAGGCAGAGCCCTGGGGGACACCAACATGCTAACGGGTAGGCAGAGGAAGAGTAGCCCTCCTCAAAAATGTGACACAGATAAGATTGCAAAGAAACCAGTGAGCTGAGTCAGCAGTCACTGGTGCCGTTTTCCAGAGCAAGTTGTATAGACACGCGGAGGTAGAAGTCTGATTAGAATGGTTTTAAAAGTGAATAAGAAGTTGACTCCCAGGAGTAGGAGAAAGGCAGCAACTAGAGTGGGACATGGGATTACAAAATGATATGTTTAAGATGAGAGAGACTTGTACATCCTTTCAGATGACAGAGATTGAAGTGACCGAGAGGAAAATATGAAAATTATCAAAGGAAATGAGAGTAAATGCTGAAATGATGCAGTCTTTTCTAAGCTTTTAATAAATACTTTTTGTGGGGACAAATAGTTTAAGTAACACTTTAAAGAGTTTAATAAAATGATAAGATATTTGACACATGAAAAAGTCCAAGATATAAAATTGAATGTATATTAATTACTATGTCAACTTTGCAAAACAAAACATTTGTTAAAAGAAAGATTGAAAGAAAATATATGAAAAGATTAATCATCATTAATTGATTTTGAGGAACACCATTTTTATCTTACACTTTTCCAGTTTTACAAATTTTCCAAAATAAGCATGAATTAATTTTATAATAATTTCGTAACATTTTCAAAAAGAAAAAACATTGAAAGGATGGAGAGCAAAAGGGAGAACAGGAAGGAGGGAGAGAAAGAAGAAAGGGACAGAGAAAGGGGAGGTCCACCTAACCCTGAATGTGGGAATCACGGATCAGAGTGCATACACAGAACCAAGCACAGCACTCAGGTTCCTGAAGATTACAGCATCTTAGAGATAAGCTGTTTTCTAGTATTTTACATACAAAATGTTTTACTTATGTTTGATCTCTATAAGTGCAAAAACCTTTTTTTTTTTTAGTGACTAAACAAAAGACATTGCATCTTCACAAGTTGAGATTCTTGCTACCTCAAAAATGTTCATCTTTCTCGAGGGTGGTATTATACAGTGTGAATGAAGACCTCCTCACTGTGGGAAAGAGGACCCAGAACGTCCATCCTTGGAAAAGAAAAATGTGGTGAGCGCGACATGTACAGACTAAAGATGCTAATTAACCATAAACTTAATCTGAAATAAAATGCGATAGTCATGAATAAAACAGAAAACAAAACTCTCTTGAATTTAGGCATTTGTGCTACTAAAACTGTTTTCGTAACCTGCTAATACATTCATACTGTTGACATTTTACAAACCAAGAAAATTAGAAGTCATTGATCCAGTCATATCATTGCATATTGATCAGTGCATTCTATGCCAGAGGTTTCTTTCCTTTTTTTCTTCTTTTTAGATCCTTGGACAGCAACACGGCTACACGAAGTAGTCATTCCCCAGAAGGCCCTGCTGTAGAGCCTATAAATAGAGACAGCCTCCCCAGCAAAATATAGCCACGCCAAGGCTCCTTTGTATGTGGCCAAGCCAACTGCAGCTCTGTTGCACAACCAGGTTATAAAAATGTATTTCATTTTTATTATTTAGCACTGCAGCACAAGAGGAACTTGGAACTACCACCAGCATCATTTAATTTTCCTTGAGAACGTTTAAAATTGGAATAGGAAAATCACATTCAACTTAATATTTCACCATTTGCTTGGACTGTTTTCATTTTTCCTTTAGGGGAGAAAGAAAACAAAAGTTATACATTGAAATAATTGCAGCAATATCTTTAAAAGTGAAATCGCTGAAACAAAGCTGTTTATTGTTCTGTTCAACAGTTTAGGTCCATGCAGCTGTCTTGAGATATAGAGGCATGTTTTTTTCTGTTAAGTATGAGACTTGAATATAATTTTCTCATCAATTCTGACATGTACAACTAGGTCTGAAGTGGGAAAAACACTGAAGAAATATACAAATGTTTATTGTATGACTGCTACAGGTAGAGAAGAGCTGAGGTTGAAACTGAATTATTTAGAATATATCTAGTTTAAAACATAGGCAAGCCTAGCAAACATTTGTTTACAACTGGAATGCTATTTAAATTTATCTTACTGTTTAAAAAAATTCTCAACAAAGAATGCTCTGACCTGTTGCATTTTAATACGTGTTATAGTACAAATTTATTAGGAATTTTAATTCCACAGTGGGAGTGCTCTGAACTTCTTTGAACTGATATTAAAAGATATAAAAAAAAATCCTCTTCTTGGGACCTGGACAGTATTTCAACTCATAGTTGAAAGGTCCGTAACTAAACAAATAATGAAATCTGTTGTTGAATCCAGGACCCTATGTAATATAGCTTAATACAAAAGATGGTTTCTCTGTGCAATCAATAAGGAACATGAGTCCTTTCCACTTGAGTGTCAGAAGTTTGCCTGAGTCCAAGAAACAAAGAGAAATTTATACCTTCATAATTAAATTGACTTTTATTCTAAAGAAATAATATACTAGGTTTGAAATATAGAAAATAATTCTAGATTTGATTATTTGGAACATACACTGGAGGGAGAGAGAAGAAAAAGCTAATTTAAATAAATAAACAAGCCAATAATTGTTTTCTTCGTACTCATATAAAATCCTGGTATTTTATTCAACTAAATTTTTCTTTGGGAGAATGGCTAAACTAGGCAAAAACCCAAAACTTCCTAACATTAATTTTCTTAAAGTTTTCTCTTTCAAGGAAATGTTTTCATTTGTAGATCTCTGATTATCAAACATCTGGTATATTCTAGATAATGGAAGAATACTTTCTCTCTGACTCCTGATGAGACCTCCTGAAATTAGCTGGATTTGGGCTCAAGCACCATGTCAATTTCTCCCTTAATATAGCAATTTTTTTGGATGATTTTCCTTTCACCCCAACTTCTCAACCACAGCCATCATGAAGACCCAAATTAAGTGTGTTTTCTTTCCAGGAAGTTTTTCTCAATAACTCAAGGCAGCATCATTCTCACTTTTCCTGACCTCCTCCAGCAAGTTCCCTTTGTACGATATACATTGGGCAATACATCGTACTATCTCATATTTCTTTCTAATCAAAACATCTGAAAACTTTGTCTCCTTGTAAGATTATTAGTTTTTTGAAAGCAAAGCCCCTCTTACACATGTCTTTCACAGGTGCATAATGTGTTGATGCTGCCTTTTGCAAATTGAAGCAATAAAAAACAAATGATGATGATTTATTTTAAAGTAAAATTTGCTTATTTTTGTTTTAAAGGAAACTCATACTCATTGTAAAAGAGTCAAGATTCTGCAATCTTATGACACTGAGTGAGCTACATTTATAAAAATTAAGTGTTTATCTTTCCAAACTTTCTTCTATAAATATACTTTGTCACATGGCGATATTATAGTTGTTTCCTTGTAACTTTTTGTCAGTCAATAATAGCTCATGCGCAAGAACACAGATGCATGTCACAGTACTCCGTCCGATAGATATATTATTTAGTTAGTCCCTTCCTGGTGGATATGTAGGTTCTTCCCTACTTTTTTTTTAATATAGGTCATTTCTTATTTAAAAACAAAAGTTCCTGTGGAAATTTTTATGAATCTGTCCATCTATTTCCTCAGGATAAACTCCCAAAAGGAAGGAGTAAATATAATAAAGTGTACAAATGTCTCAATACAGTACCTGGTACATCGTTAGAGCGCAAAAGAGATTAGCTGGAGTCATATAGCTGAAATTGCTGGATTCAAGCAATTGTGTATTTTATTCATTGTTTTAAATGACCACTTATAAAATTGAACCAATTCACATACACCATCGGGGTACAAAGGGCCCATTTCCTCACAACTCTGCACATTTCTTTAATTCTTGATCATCGTGGCAAGTATCACTACTGCTCACCGATGTCTCCAGCTCTCCTCTCCTTCCAGGTACAGGGGAGCAGGGCACTTCTCCACCCTCTTGAAGTTAGCTGTAGCCAGGTGATTCGCTTTGGCCAATAAATGTGAGTAGAAATGACTTCTGTCCTTTCTAGATAGAAGCACTTAAGAGCTGGTGCAAAGCTCTGCCTGCTCTCTCTTCCCCCTGCCATATCATCAGAGAAAGTCAGATCTTTCTACAAGATGGTGGGTTCACTGACTTGCAGCGTAGAGAACGGATGCCCCAAAGAGACTTCCAGACCCACAGAGGAGTGCACGCTATGTAAGAAATCATGTTGCACTAAGCCTCTAAAATTCACGGGTTGTCTGTTCTCTAAGCAAATCTAGTATATCCTAATTGATAGAATTGTCTAGAAGGTGAAGAATTCTTACCATCTGATTCCTTTAGTTACTAATAATCTTACACATTCTTTCATATAAGTTTTATCGGGAGGAAGGGAACTGCGTATATGTGTCTTCTAGGAAAGTGTTTGATTTTTTAACCATTAACTTTTAGCAACTCTATATTAACCCCTCCCTCAACCTCATCCAAGCCCCTCAGGAATTCCGTGACATTTGAATTCAAAGTTTCAGAGATCTCTGAAGCATCTATGATTTTGCTCAAAAATAAAAGCACAAAATACTGCATTTTTATCCTGAGATAACTATCTGAATGGCACATAAATATGTATGCATCAAAATATCTTGCTCTTTTGTGCATTCTCCACAGCACCTAGCACAGTGTTTATTATCTAATGGGTCCCCACTAATAATTCAAACGACATTTTCATAAACTGAAAACTAAGAGAGGCTAGAAACGTTTAAGTTCAATTACCTTATTTTACAAGTGAGACCCTGAGATGCCAGTGGAGGAAATAGCATGGCTCCCAAAGGAGATGGAGCCATCAGAAATCCCCCACGTCACTGTGAAGGAGGTGCTCCAAAACCAGTCTCCAGTGCCAGTATGAGCAAATTACATAATAAGCTCCAAATAGACTACCCTTGGGTACTTACATGCAACTCTATAGTTTACTGGTTTTTGAAAGGAAAGGCAGAATAAAGAACTCAAACTTACTTTTGTTGTCTAGCCAGCTAGCCTTCCATGTGATCACAGGATTACTGGGCAGACTATACTGAATCATCTCATTTCAGAAGAGATGATTTGATCACCAACAGCAAGAGTTAAGCCAATTACAAGTTTTTTCCTCCAAGGTGGTTGGTGTTACCATACCTACCAATAAAATCCACCAGCCTTCAGGAGCATTTTATGAGGCCAGTTCTCATCTAGGTGTGACAGACTGAATCTTTGAACATCCTCATTAAAATCAATGGGAGCTTTAACAGAGTCAAAAGTGTGGAATTAGGTGCCGGCTCAGAAATTGCTGATGTTCATTTAAGCCCACTGTTCATTTTGCAAGCAAAAAGATTTATCCCACCTGACAGAGTAATGCAAAAAATCTCTCCAGTCCAGACGATTTGGTCCTGAGTCGAAAACTACAAAAAGCCAATAACTGCACGTTAAATCATATTTTACTGCATTTGTCTACTTCCTTCTTATGTTAGAGTCACTAGTATTAGCCATGTTAGGAAAAGGGATTCATTACTGAGAAATAACCCCAACATGCCCTGAACATGAACCCCAACAGAAGGAGAAAGCACCTCGCGCTTGCAGAGAGAACAGACACCCACATGGATTAGATTGTTGCAGTCCAGACACTGACCTGCTCCCAGGTCTAACCAAGATACCACAGTCAGTCGGGAACGTGCAAGTCACTAGCAGTTCTGTTCCTATCTATTCGAGAATCTCCTTGCAGGGCTAGATTAGCCAAGAGGCAGACGGAGCGTGTCCCCCTGGGGCCCAGAGAAACAGAGAGAGCAGAACATCTAGAAAGAATTTAAGTGTTGCGACATTTCAAAAAAAATTTATTTTAAAGTTTAGGACTTTTTTCTTGTTAATTGCGAATAGGAGGGGGAAATAGCATAATGTTTTCAGAGCTTGAGTCCTCTAAAGCAGTGTTTCTCGAAGGACCAGTGACGAAAGAACCGTTTTGTTGGGGTTTTTTTCCCAATTTATCATAGACTGAGATAATTGTAAATTTCAATAAAAATTAACTACTGAAAAAAAAATAGTTGAAAATAGGGACATATAAAATACAAGCCCCAATTTTTTTCACTATTAGATTCAAGCTGAATAATTGCTCAGACTGCTGTAAAGCTTTCTGAACTCTCACTCTCAGTGCACACAGGGCTGGTCTGCAGGCTGCACTGGGAGGACGGCGATGCTGAAGGACTTCACTGGGCTCTGGTCCAGAACAATTACAGCAGTGAGTTGGTTTAGAGTTTTGAGGTTTTTCTCACTTTCTTTAATATTTTATTAGCCTGATTTCGTTACCAGGAGGATTCAAATTCAGATCACTAAATTTAGTTCTATTTTTCCCCGAACATGCTCAAAAAGCTAAGTAGATTTGTTAAACACGCTTGGTGCTTCGTTTGTCTTGCAATTCTTTCCTTCATTCAACATTTAATGAACACAGTTCTGTGCCAGGCCCTGCTGGGGACAGAGCGGTAAACGGCTCGAGCACTGCCCTCAGGGAGCTCTCCGTCTAGTCAGGTCAACAGACAGCTACCAACTGCGTTTTACTTCTTTCTTTTTGCCAGGAGCTTTAAAATCCTAGGCTTAACCTGCACAAGCTGAAATTAGGTCATCGCTGGCTGGTGCCATGTTAACCTCCGGGTCTGTTTCCTTGGGGCCTCACTTCTCCTTGTTCCAGTTCCCTCCGCTCCCTTTCTTCTTCTCCCTGCTGCACACTCCAACTGTTAATTACTCCACCTCCCGTATCTGCCAAAGAGCTTCCAGACACAATGCAACAACAAATGGTAGTGGTTCAGGCAGACTGTTTGTGGAGGGGCCACAGATCTGCCAACTCCATCGACCATGACCAATCCTGTCAAAATCACTTCCACGAGCTTCCTCAGATAACCTTTTATGGAACTGGAGTTTTCTCGTTCTCTTTTTATGTATGGGAGGCTAAGATTTATCAAGAATCTTAATTAAATTCTTTATATTCCTCTAAGAAAAAAGAAGGCCCGATAGTTCTTATAGAATTAAGTGTAATTTGAGACATTATACAGATCACATGCTTACAAACTTCATTTTCTTTATAAGTTTTACCACAAATGTGCTAAGTCTAACAAATAACATCTTCCTAAACCAAAATTACACCTATAAAATTCTAGAAATTGAACCCTAAAAACATAGGGTTACAAAAAAATTTTCTAAACACACTATCATTTTAAAGTTTACTTTTTCTAAAGAACCAAATAAAACACTAATAACAGCCTCTATTATTTAAGCCAAATATATTACTAAAGTCGAGAATGCAAGTTCTAGCACCCTGACTTTTTATACCTAATTAACACAACAAGAAAATACGAAGGAAAATGTTAAACTATCCCCTATATAACCACATCATTGCTCCAAACAATCTCATCTCTACCATACATTTACCTTTGACATAGATCATTGCTGTATCTCCTTTTTCATCTAAACTTTTCAATCAAGGCCCGTTGTAACCTCCGTTGAGATGCTTACCCTGGCTTCCTTTATCCGATGACTAAATTCAACCATAAATAAGCATCCCGATGCCAACTGATAATGCATTGTTCCAAGAAATGCTAATTGCCTCATTAATGTCCCATTCATGTTTTGCATTACTTCACTTAATTTAAAGCAAGCTGACAAGTATTTATCTTTAGCGAAGTTACATAAACATAGCATATATTTCATCAAGTTTGACCAAACCTGTGACTACAGGTAAGTCTAATAAGATGCCTAGGACTTTTAAAAAATGAAATGTAATATCCAAACCAAGAAAATTTTGCCACTTCTTTACAGATCCACTATGTCAGTCAAGCTTTTTAAGCAAATCCAAGGAGAAATATAGTAAGCTAAAATTTTATGAACCTAAAGATCTGGAATTTCAGAGTGTCCACTACAAAAGGCTGAGAGAAAGCTTGGTCAGCTTGCACAGGGAAAACAGAGAATTTATATTTTCACTTATTTTTTTCTTCACACTGGCACTTATATCTCTTACACATAATGAAACCCAAAAATGTCCCTTGTATTCCATGCTGCCACAAAATACACTGCCAAAAAATATATGATTTTTTTACTATAAATTTAAAATTTTTATATAAATGAGGTCACTAGGTTCTCTCTTTTATATTCCCTTTCTGGCATCATATTGCCGTGTTTAATTTTCTTGCTGTCAATGGGCTGCAATCATTCTGAATACTTCCTACTGGCTCTCCAGATCTGATTAACCTATATCATCTTATTGATTGATTTTTATTAATTATACTTCCTTCTGAATCTTCTGCTGAGAAAACTTGACTTAGCTCAGGTCAAAATTAAAATTCAAGATTTAGTACCACTTCTACTAAATCAAAACTATATCTAATAACTACCGATGATATTTAGCAAAATTTATCAAAGAAAAATTATTTTCCAGTAAGAATCTATTTCTAAGATAAGATAATATTATAGATAATAGTTATGATTGCTTAAATGTGACGGATATTTTTTTAAGACAGTTTTGTTGTATGGGGGAACGTTTTCGTGTGTTAAAGGAAGGAGCTGTTTCCTCTCCTCACCTGTGGTGTGGTATCCTCTTCTTGTGCCTCCTTGTATCTGTCCATGTGCTGACATCCTTTCTACTGGACACCTTATTGTGAATTGTAGGAAGAGAAAAACACATATAAGCATTTCTTACAGAAAAAAACTAGATTTGTTCCTGTAGTTAACTTAGAGCAGATAATCCCAAATGGTTTTTTTTCCAGCAGCAATGTATGATTCTTAGCCACTCCCATTAAACCATCATTGGCTCTCCCACTTCTCGTTATACCAAGGTACTGGAGAGTTTACAGAAGCTCTAGGCCACTCATTTTCCTTCCTCTCCATTGAAAAAACATGCAACAAATTAGTTTTTGTCTCATAAGTGAACAGCCATCAGAGATGGCCCCATGGCATTGGAAACAGCACTGTTCTCATCCATTAGTATTCGGTGTGACCACAGGCACATTGCCTGTTTTGAAAGATAAATAAATTTCATATCCCTCCAGACTCCAACATACACTTTGAAGACAATTACATTCAATATTGTATGAACTCAAGGAAACAACACATACAAATGCATTCCTTTATCTATGATAAAGAAATAAGAAACAACACATACAAATGCATTCCTTTATCTATGATAAAGAAATAA